>NW_011934399.1:258363-313880 GCF_000733215.1 Auxenochlorella protothecoides
GGCGCTGCGCGAGGCGCTGGCCGCCTGGTTCGGCGCAGGCATGCTGGACCTGCGCCGCCTGACCTGGGAGGCCACGCCGGCCGCCGTTTTGGAGAGGGTGAAGGACGCCGAGGCGGTGCACCGTATGGCGGGCTGGGGCGACCTGCGCGACCGCCTGGGGCCGCGGCGGCGCGTCTTTGCCCTCACACATGCAGCCATGCCGGGGGAGCCGCTGGTGGTGCTGCACGCCGCGCTCATGACCCATGCCCCCGAGGCCATGCCCGAGATCATCAACCAGCCGCAGGGTGAGGGGGGAGGGTGGGGTGGGTGGGGGGGTGGGGGAAGGGAGAGACGGTGGGGTGCTCAATGTGGCGCAGGTGCTTGTGTCCGAGACTGGGAGGGGATTCGAATGCACCATCCCGGGGTGACGACCAGAGCTGCCGCTTGTGACCCCTTCCCCAGCTTCCTGTGGCAGCCCACCTGCCGCCCTGTGACCCCACCACCGCGGTCTTCTACTCCATCTCCAACACCCAGCCGGGGCTGGCGCGGGTGGAGTTGGGGCATTTCCTGATTAAAAAGGTGGGTGATTGAGATAGCAGGTCCGGAATCCTGAAGATGTGTGTTCGTAGGGCATGAGCCTCGGCATTGAGCCTGCATCAGCACCTGTACTGGCAGCGCCGACAGGGGTCTTGTGTGCTTGTTGGACCCTCTTGTGTGAAGTCATTGTGCTGGGAAGGCTGCTGCACCCCCCGTGCCGCTCTCCATCACCATTGACTTCAGATGCCAGCCACCACCAGATCCCTCCCAATTCCCCACCACAAATCCCCCCTCTCCCCCCATCCAATCCCGCCAAGCAGGTGGCCACGGAGCTGCTGAAGGAGTTCGACCTGCAGACGCTCGTCACGTTGTCGCCGCTGCCTGGGTTTGCCGCCTGGGTCAACCATCGGCTGCTGGTCCAGGCCCGGGAGCGCAGCGGTACGCCCGAGGGCGACCTCGCCGAGCGGCTGCTGGTGCACCTGGAGAACGACGCCTGGCTTTCCTGCCACGAGGCCGAGGCCGTGGTACGGCCCTGGCTCATGCGTGCGGCCGCCGTCTACCTCCTTTGGGAGAAGCGCAGGTGGGCGCTGCGGGCTAGGGTTGTGAGCGGGGGGGTGGGGGAGACCGGGGATGCATGGCTGCTTGCAAAGCCTCCAGGACTCCTGCGAGGCAAGGCTCAGCATGCGTGCACGGCTGGCACTGCACACATGACACTGGCTGGGGTGCAAGGGGAGCCTGCTGTGTGTGTCGTGCCTGAGGTGCTGCCGCAGGTCGTGCGCCCTCCCTCTGCATCCCATGCACGCCACCCAGCACCCACCCTTCCAGGGGTCTGGCGCTGGACCCCGTGGCAGCGTTCCACCTGAAGAATGGCGCGACGTGCTGGCGCCTGAACTGGCGCGCCGACGTCAGCGGGCCCGGCCTGGAGCGCAGCCACGGCATCATGGTCAACTACATGTACGATCTGGGCTCGCTGGAGGCCAACAACCGGGTATACGTGGTGCAGGGCAAGGTAGCCGCCTCGGAGGAGGTCCTGCGGCTGCTGGACAAGGATGAGGCATCATAGGGGGACTGGCCAGTTGAGGTGGGCGCAGGGCAGCCTCAGAACGAATCCGGCAGAGGGAAAGGCGCAGTGCTCGGACCAGCATCCCACATACATCCCCAAATTTTGATCATGGGCTTCACTGAATGTTCACCCATACATTTACACATTGCACACTTGTGGCCCTGCACTTGCAAGTCTTCTCGTTACATTGGACAGAGGGTATCTCGGCCGGCTCAGGCCGGCAGGAGGGGTGGATGCAAAGAGAAACTTGGATGGGGAAACCCAATCCTCCAGCAGCCCTGCAATGAAATCGCTAATCTCTGGGACCAAGGGCCCTTGGGGTCGAGGGCGTGACGAAAACATGGCCACAGGCATCGATCGAGGCGCTGTCAAAATTGTCTGCTGCATAGGGGACCCGGCTGGCAGCATGCCCCCCCTGGCACGCAGCATGGTGTGTGTAAGTTCAGAGTGAGGAGAGGGCGGGCGTCTTGGGCGACCAGATGGAGGGGTCGGCGGCGTCCCTGGCCACCCCATCCAGGTCCTCGGCTGGGCCCTCCATCGAGGCACGGCCTTCATTTGTCGCGGCCTCCGGGATCAGGCCCAGGCGCGAGGCGGCGGCATCGAAGCCGCGCGTCGCGGCGTCCAGCCAGTCCCCCGACAGCAGCTCCCGGGCGGGGTCGTACTTGGTCGCATGGCGCGGCGCCGTCACGGACCCCAGCCCGCTCACGGGGTCGTACCGTGCCGCGCCCTGCGGCGCGGCGGGGACCTCCGGCCCCCCCGCCCACCCGCTGCGCAGCCAGTCGATGGGGTCGTAGCGCACGCTACGCGCCTCCGGCAGCGTGTGCTGCAGCGAGGCCCGGAGCAGCTGCCCCGCCGCGTCATAGCGCTGGGGCCCCTGGGTCGAAGTTGTACGGCCGCCAAAGCTCGCGGCCGCGGCGGCCAGCATGCAGCCGACGGCGTCGTACTTGTCCGGCCCCGCGGCCGAGGCGGCAAAAAAGGCGGGTTGGGAGCGCGGCGCACGGGAGCGCACGTCCAGCGGGTCGTACTTGGAGGAGCCGGGGCGAGCCGTGCTGCGGATGGCGCGGACCAGGGGGTCATACTTGGACCAGACCGTCGGCGCAGACCAGTCCGCGAGGCCGTGCAGCGGATCGTACGCCGACGGCTGGGTGGGGCCCCACTCCTGCGTGAGGGCGGCGGAGGGTGCAGGATGACGAGCCGCCCGGCGGTAGCATGCATGGGGCACGCATAGCCATTTCTCCTCCCTTCTGCATCCATGAGAACACCGGAAATAGAGACCAGCTTCGCCCACCCTACCTGCAGCAGGGCTGCCGCAGCTGGCGAACGGCTGGGGCGCGCCCGCCGACGTCGACTCCGGTCCTCCTGCAGGCATGGGACCGGTGAGACGAAATCCAGGGCTTGTCCATGTGAAGAGGTCCCTGGGAGGGTGCATCGCAAGCAAGATCCTCCGTTCCATGTAGTGGCATACATGACCTCCAGACACACAGGAGCCCCCCCCCTCCCCAACAAGCCCGCTCAGCTACCTGGAGTTCCAAGCCAAGTGATGCCATGCTTTCCACCAGCGGCATGAGGGGGGCCAGCGCCAGGGCCACCGCGTCCCAGCTCGCCCCGGCGGCTCGCCGACGCAGTGGCTTTGCGCTTTGCCTCTCGATGCCGCGCCCGGGACGCACTTCGGGCTCGGCGTCGTTCGAGGGCTTCGCCCCCCTGTACACATCCCGCGCTGGGCTCTCAACCCGGGCGCCAGCTGGAACCTGGCCGCTGGGGGTCGGGGTGTTCGTGGGTGCCGGGGCCTCGGCAAGAGCGCTTGCCGCCGAGCTGGTCCCTGCCAGCGGGTCGGCGCTCGCTGCTGAATCATCCCTGGCTGACTGGCCCCTGGTAGGCTCTGCGATTGTCACGCTCGATGCAGCCGCCAATGCTGTAGCACTTCCCTCGCTGCGAGACGTAGGCAGCGGGCCCCTGTTCCCGCCCGGAGCCGCCGCCTTGGCGGCTGACTGCTGGAAGAAGCGGCGGACCCAGGGCTCCGGCGACTTGGGCACAGGCCTGGGTACTTTGGGTCCCAGCGGGTTCTCCACCCCTGTCTGGAGGGGGGCGACCTCGGCAGCGGCTGGCGACGGCTGAGAGGTCGCCGCGCCCAGGCAGGCGGCCAGCGCCGCTGAGACGGCCGGCTCGTTCACGACCGACTCGCCACTCTCCGCTCCCGAGGCAAGCGGCCCCTCTTCTCCCGCCTGCGCCTGCGCGTCTCGCGCGGCGTCGGGCGCGGCGTAGACCCTGGGCTGGGGCGCGCTCCACCTCTGCCCCACCAGCCCCTGGGCCCTGAGGAGCGAGATGAGGGGCACCCCCATCATGGCCATCACCGCCAGCGTGGCCAGGCTGATGGTGCCGGTCTGGCGCGGCACGGGGAGCGTGGCGGGGCGCTGACTGGACATGGTCAGCGAGCCCCCCAGCCCCACCAGGGCGGTGGCGGAGCAGAGGCCGGGCGTCGCGGCCGCCGACGCCGCGCCGGGCGAGGGCGCGGACCAGCGCCCTCCGCCCTCAGCGGCGCCCGAGCGCCGGGGGTGCGAAGCGAGGAGGGTGGGGCCCTGGCCCTGGAAAGGGCGGCCGTCGGGCGGCTGCGCGGTGGCCCAGCGGGAGCGCGTCACCAGGCCCACCAGTGTGACCGCCACCAGGCCGGCCTGTACAGGGCGTTTTAGGGGTGATCCGGGGCTGACGCAGCACATTCACGATTGATTCAATGTCCTGGGGGACGACCCAGACTCCTAAGACCCCTCCTCACCCAGAGTCCCCCGGTGAAATGCCGGCACCCACCCGGACAAAGGCCTTGGAGAAGCAGGTAGGCTCCACCCGATCCTGGAGATCCGGACCGGCTGCGAGGCTCGCCTGCACCATGCGGGGAGCAAGAGAGGGCGTGAGGGGTCAGATAAGCACTTTCCGGGTAGTCATACAAATGTGCAGCTTGTGTCGCACCTGGGCGACCTGTGGCTTCCGGCGCTGCGTGGTGGCACGGTCATGGCGTCGGCCACGTGCGACAGGGCCTCGGGGGCCCACAGGCCCATGCCTGGGCCCGATGGAGGGCCCTGGAATGGAACATGGCATGTAAACCCTGAGCATGATGGGAGCGCGGGGTCGGGTACGCCCGCGATGCGTTTCGGGATTCTGCGAGACGGAGCCTGACGTGCGGTTCGGGCAGGATCGCTCTTGTGCTGCGATGCTCACGATACAGGGGCCACTGGATTTCCAGGGTCGGTTTGGGTTACTCCGATGCGCTGTTGTGCTCCTTGGACTGGGAGGCTCGGGGAATGCCCATGCCAGATCTTCATGAGATTTGGTGGACCTTCCCCCTTTCCCGCCACCCCCGCGCGCACACATGAGTTGGATTCTCCCCGGAGTTCTCCCTCGTTGGCACACTTTGGAGCAGGCCGCCCTCGTCTTCATCTGTTGCAACCATCCTCGACTGTACAAATCCCACTTTTCCAGTCCCAGCTCTGGGTGGACGCTGCTGATGTTGCCCGCTGTTACACAGACATCCAGATGGCACGGCACAACCCCGAGGGGGGGGATCACCGCACCCGACTGGGGAGCCAAGGGCACGACGGGCGTGCCCACGCCCCCTCAACTCCACACGCTCAGCGAGCCTCCTTGGCCAGCACCTTCTCGCGCTTGCGCAGGCGGGCCTGGCTCTTGGTGCCCAGGATGCCGCCGCCCCAGGAGATGCGGCCCTCGTACAGCGATGCGGCGCTCTCCGCGATCTTGGCCAGCTCGCGCTGGTCCTCGTTCTTCACGCTGGTCAGGCACAGCGCGGTGGCGTTCTTCTTGTGCACCACCGTGCCCAGGCGCGCCTTGCCCTTCACGATGACGTACGGGATGCCCATCTTCTTGCACAGCGCGGGCAGCCAGACCACGATCTCGATGGGGTCAACGTCATGCGCGATGACCACCAGGCTGGCCTTCCCCGCCTCCACCAGCTGCGTCACGTGGTTGATGCCGAACTTGACCACCACAGGGCGCTTCTTCTCCACCTCCACGCCGCCGGTGCGTGCCTCGGCCTCCTTCAGCAGGCGCTCGCGCTTGGCCGCGCGGTCCTCGGGCCGGTACTTGAGCAGCAGCTTGAAGAGGGAGGAGGCAGTGGACTTGTCCAGGGTCTTGGTGAAGCGGTTGAGGGTGGGGGGGACCTTCAGCCGCTGGGTCAGCACGCGGCGCTGGCGCTGGATGCGCACATACTTGGGCCACTTCACAAAGCGGTGCAGGTCGCGCTTCGGGGGGAGGGCGCCGCCGATGCCTGTGCACAGGGATGGGGTGGGGATGGGGTGGGGTGGGGAGCGAGGAATGGAGGCTGCGTGGATGCGGAGGCACCTGACACCAGCCCCGGCATGGGCTCGGCATGGCAGCCTCAGCCCGGCTGGCAGGACGCCAGCAGGCGCACTCAGGCCTTGAAGAAGCTGGCACTCCTCCTGCTCGGCATTGTCGCCCCCAGTCTGGATGCACAATTCCCAGCCATACATCCACAACTAGCTCGACAGGCCGTGTCCATCCCTGCCCCAAATCCGTAAGGGCCCCTCCCGCGCATTGGTCCCGAGCAGCGGCGCACCGTATGTCCGGCTGCGCTTCTCGAACAGCGGGTTCACGGCCTTGGCTGGCGCAGCGGCCTTCTTAGCGGCCGCAGGCGCTGCCGCGACCCTCCTTTTTGGTGCCTGCGCAGGGGACGGATGTGGACGACGGGGTGAGCGTGTCAAGCCCGTCGCGCTGGGGATGAAAGCCAGCGTCCGCGCGGGCACTGGTATCCAGTCCCAAGGCAGTGCTGTATTGGAATCGTAGGCATCCATCCACACAGCCGGCAACGTCGTGTACGGCCTGAGCGCAGGCTGCTGGGAGGTGCACAGGGCCGGCATCCCACGCGGAAACACCCCGCTGCACCGCTGGAGGCGGTCGCTCCGCACTCACCATGATGTCCTTCTATCACAGCGGGGGAAGAGGGAGATTCCGTAGGTGTCGAGGGTGATGGGCAGGGGCCGGGCTGGAGCGGGGCGGCGAGTAGGAAAGGCGGACTGCGGAGCGAGGCGCGCTTTCTTCAGTCCCCAAACGACGAGCTGCGAAACAGGCATAGGGCAGATGCAGGACAAAAAGACAATACACACACCAAGGGAGTGACCTAGGGTGAAAAATTTGGTCGTAAGGTTGCGACATATCCTGATACGATGTAGAGCAGGGTGCGCCCTAGCATGCTTCCTCTCCATTCTGGACCACCACAACCCGGGACGCACCTCAGTCATAGGGGATCCGCCCAACCCGCTCGTCGCGCCCGGAATGTGACCATACCCTCAACACTACAAACTGCTGTAGCTGTCTTCATGTTGTTTGCCCTGCTCGTGGCGCTCGCCTACCGGGCAAGTGGAGACCTGGCACTGGCGCACTGATGCAGGGTTCTTTGGGTACACGGTCATGCAAGTGATGAGGCGCTCAGCCTCCTCTCCCCCTGTGTCCCCTTACCAACAGGCTGTCGGATCTGACATTCAAGTTGCCCCTGCATCGTCCAGACGTCTGCTCCGAGATTCTTCCTTCTCTCGTGCGCGGAAGTTCCCGGTCTCCAACCTCTCCACGCTCATCCTGGTGGCCGGCCACTCTGTGTACACGGGTCTGGACTACCATGACGCCCAGGGCTCCAGCAGCTGGTACCTCCTCGACTACCAGAAGGAGGTGTGCATTTTCTGTTGGTCATTTTGACTGAAGATTGAACAAACACTGGTATGGAATCTTGTTTGGTATTCGTGAGACGTTGCACATTTAGGAGGACCGGCCGAGCTCGAGCTCCCCGCCACCTGCACAGGTCAAGGGCCAGACGGAGAGTTTCATGGCACACATCAGGCTGGGAGTGGAGCAGGCTGCAGCAGACCCCAAGTCGGTGCTCCTCTTCAGCGGAGGGAAAACACGGGCCAGCGCCGGCCCCCGGGCCGAGGCCGAGGGTTACTGGCTTGTCGCCGAGGCCAACGACTGGTTTGGGTTCCCGGAGGTACGCCGCAGGGCGTTCACAGAGGTGAGCGGAATGGGCTGGGAGGTGCGAAGTGTTTGCTCCTTCCATGGGGGGAGTTCTTGGAGATTGCTGTGCCACTGTCACTGGAGGGACTACTACAAAGGTACTCCCGTGTCCTCCACACCCTCCCTTCATGCTGCTGGGCCCCAACAGGAGAAGGCTAGGGACAGTTTTGAAAACTTGCTGTTTGGTTTGTGCCGATACTACGAGCTGACAGGTGGGATTTGTATGCGGCAAGAATGCGTGCTGCAGCACTCAATGACATTTGCGCACATCACTGCTCTGGTGGCGCTGCAAGCACGGGCACATGCTTCCGTTCTGTCCAGTCTCTGAGCACCTTCCTCCTGCCTGCCACCCGGCGTGCATAGGGCACCACCCCACCCATGTGACGGTGGTGGGCTATGAGTTTAAGAAAGCGCGCTTTCAGGACATGCACCGGGCGGCCGTGCGGTACCCCGCCACCTCCTTCTCCTACGTGGGCACCCCCGCCCTGACGCCCTCGGCCGTGGACGGCGAGGCTGCCGCCGCGGCCGCCTTCCGGACCGACCCCTACGGCTGCTCCGGCGCCCTGGCGGCAAAGCGTGCCGAGCGCGACCCCTTTGCCGAGGGCGGGTACGGTCCAGACAGGTGCCCAGCCATGGCCGGCCTCCTGAATTGGTGCGGACCAGACCCCTTCCCGGGCCGCCTACCATGGGCTCCGCGACGTTGATGCGGGTCGGAGGAGCGGGGGATCGTTGTTTGCGTACTCATCGTCGCGTACGTTTATTGGGCTAGCCTTTTTCCTCAGGACAACTTCTTCATCGCCACCTGTCGTCCCTGGCTTGAACTCGCGCGCTGCCTCCTTGCAACTCCGCGCCATCACATTGTCATGACCCTGACCCGACAAGATCCCTCGATCTCTTTTGCTTCTGCATCCCAGCTTTAACATACCAACCCGCGGAAGCCTCGACACTCCTGACCGACCAGATGGCCTTTGATACATTCTGACGCAGCTCAAAGTGGGTAAATACATTCGGGGGCATGTCAGCGATCGTGAGCCGCCACAGTCGGCGGCACAACCCCCCTACGCAGAGGGGGTGGGTACCTCCTCCACCCGGATGCCGCGCGCCCGTATGCGGTCGAGGTAACTCGTGCCTCGCAGGAGCAGCCCCGGCGTGAGCACGCCGCCCCTCGCCCCGATGGCGTCCCGCTCCTCCAGCAGCACGTTGGCGGCCTGGGTGACAAAGATGGAGCAGGCAATGTACCCCGGCTCTGGCCCCACGATACGCACGCTGCGGTGCTCGTCCGGCGGCGCGCCCGCGGCGGCGGCCGCGGGGTCGGCGTGCCCATGCGCGATGTGTAGGTACTCGAAGCGGGTGTCGTGGATCTGGCGGTCGGTGGGGCCCTCCCGCGAAAACACGCCGTAGGAGAAGAGGCTGGGGAAACGGAGGAGCAGGGTCCGGCCCCAGGCCCGGTTGGCCAGGAAGGAGAAGATCGTGCCGAAGAAGACGTACCTGCCAGTATGCGTGGGCGTGCGTCAGGTGTGGAGCGGGTGGGGAGCCATGGACGACAATCCAGCAGCAGAGGCCTTTCTTTAGAATGACAGCGTGCCGAAGCACTTCCCAGGTTGCAGGGTCTGCATGGTGTGCCGGCTCTCGTGGCCCTCCCAGACACATGCCTGGCCCATCACAGTGGCATGCCACGACCCCTTGCCCAGCTCACAGGGCCACAGTCCAGCGGTCGGCGAGGGTGAAAGAGACAGAGGTGTGGGCTGCAGCCTCGCCCTGCTTGGCCAGCCCGGCCCAGGTCCTCTTGACGACGGACGCATCGGCAGCTGGGGGTCCAGGAGGTAAATGAGCCTGGGTCAGCATTTGGAAACCGGAGGGCAGCGATGCACTGTCTCGTGCACGCCACATCAGCGTCCCCCCACGACGCACCGGGAAAGGGGAGGGTCCAGCGCCGCAGGCGGGCGTCCCACACCGGCTTGGCGCTCTGGCGGGGTCTCGGCCCCGGGATTTTCAGGTCGACCTTGCCCTTGGCAGCTGCAGCCTGTGCCGGTGATGGACGAGTGTCACGTGGGGGGGGTGGTCCTCAGCATGAGGGTGTGATGGGCAGGAGGAATGCCCTGCGCCCATGCGTGGCAAACGTCATCGCCGGGAAGCGGAGACCCCATCGCACTCGTTCTGTGGTTGAAAACTTCTCCCCCTCCTTCTTTCCCTGCACAGCCTCCCATCCGAAAAGCCCTCGCACCTGCTTGCGCAGCCTGCTGAGGGACTGGGCGTGGGCGTAGCCGAACACCGCCGACTCGTAGGTGGCAAAGTTGCCCCCCAGCCCCGCCTCGCCGGCGTGGATGGAGACAAAGGACTCGACCCAGGTGCATCTCGCAGGGGGCTTGAACAGGGAGGCAGCCAGCTGCGTGCCGACGTCGGCGGGCACGCAGTCGAACCCGAGGGCGGAGGTGATGAGCACGCCGGCAGTTTCAGCAGCCTCTCCGTACTCCAGCTCAATCCTCTCCATGAACTCTGCAATGGCGGATGTGGTGCGACGGGGAGGTGGGTGGAGGTGGTCTGCATGCCATGCCCAGGGGGGGGCGCATGTTGAAGGTAGGCATGAACATTACTTTACGATGAACGACTGACACAAACATGTAGCTATGATGACTTTAGTACCACTCGGTTGATGTTTCGATTGCTCATGTCTTGCATCACTCCAGTGTCGTGGTGTCATGCACAAACCAGATGCCTCCACCCCAACCCCCCACCTCCACAAAATAACCACGCCTCCATCATCATCACCTGGCTCGCCACAGACATCCAGATAGTCGCACTTCCCCTCGATGCATGCCTTCACCACGGGGGTGCCGTACCTGCGGAAGGGGCCCACCGCACTGATCAGCACCCGCGTGGAGCATGCGAGGGCGAGGAGCGAGGGGGCGTCCCCGACGTCTGCCAGCACGATGTCGGGCCTGACACTGGCCGACGTGAGGTCCAGCCTCTCCACGACGTTCTCCAGCTTGCTGCGGGACCGGCCAGCCACCGCCCATGACCTGCCGGGGGGTGGGCGGGGGGACAGGCTGGCACACCGCCTGTAATTGCTGGTACCTGGACCAGCAGCCTCATGATGGCCCATGACGTACAGGCCTGGTCCCTTGACCAAACCCATTACTAGCAACCCACCCTTGGAACTTGCTCTCGATCATTTCCTCGGCGATCTTCTGGCCTGTGAATCCCGTGGCGCCGAGGACAACCACATCATATGTGCGACCAGTCGCCATGCTGGCAGATAAATGTTAGCGCCCTCAATGCTGTGATCGGAGACGATACACGCGGTGATCAACAAGTTACTGCATGTCCTCGCTATGCAATGTGAGCGCGACGAGATTTGCAAGCCGCGTGTTGCATAAACTATCGCGATGGGTTCCGCGCGCGCAGACGGATTGGTCGCGGCACCAGCTCAGATGCATCGGGAGGTAGCCCCTCATGCGCAGCATACTCTCCCTCGACCCAGCCTCAAGCGGCCAAGTGTGTCTGTTGAGGCGGAAGGGGTGTAGGGGGGAAGGCCCTCCTCACATCCTTTGCCCCTCCAAGGGCATTCAGGCACCACACTCGCTGCATGCCTGGTGGCTGGTCTAGTTGGGAAAACGGAATGGGATCTCCCACAGATACAAGGTCACCTCGGCTTTCCTCGTCTGCTGATGCAGCCTGCAGCTTCCTGGCCCTCCCCATCTCAAGATGAAAGTGGATGGGCAGCTCTGTTCTTGATATGCAGTCCTCAGGAGAAGTTCGCTGTTGGCCAAAATGGTGGCATAGGCAGTACAGCTTCCTTTAGGGTTTTGTAGAGGACTGCATGCTACACGTGCACTCTCTGCTCCGCTATCAGGGGGTACCTGTTCGGCAGCCTTTTGGAATGCCTCAAGGACCCCTGAATTGACCTCTGGTGGCTGGCCCGGGGTTGCGATGATGTTCAGCGGCGGTGATGGTAGGTTGTTCCCCTCCTCAGACCGCGGGACGGCGACAGTTTTCGGCCCGTCCCTCTCAGGCTCTGTGGTTGAGGGAGCCAGATCGGGAGAGGAAGCAAGTGGCGTTCTGACACCTGCTCCTACACCTCGTCACACCTCCTGCCTGTACTGGCCTTGAAGGATGCGGTGGACCCTGTCCCGATTAGCGACCTCATGACGGTGTGGCGATGACTGCACAGCGGCCGTGCCCCACTGTGGTCTTCTTGGGATCGTTCACCTAGCAACACCTGGACGAGCTGTTGCCGGCATGGGCTTCAAATAGTTACAAAATGGGCTAGAGGTTGCAACGATGACAATCCTGGAAGGAGCTATGTTGAAGCCACCAGGTGTATGTGGCCCTGCTCCTCGACAGACTTTGAGATCCTCACATGCTGCTCAAAGGACCATTGCAATGACACACTTCCTCAATGGTGCACTCCTTCAAAGGTTTTGGTGCCAGGAGGTGTGCTCATGCGACCACATCGTGCCCCAGGCTGGGCTGTTGACCCCATGATCTAGCTGATTGCCAGGGACGGCGAGGCAGGGGTCACTGATGTGCGCTCGAGCTGCATGCTGCACTTGCAGGGATGGTGAGTTAGCCGGACATGCGCCAAACAGACCCAGCGGATGGCTGGCTGGTGACGAGCCTGGCAGCCGGGGTTGTAGGTCATTCCCTCTGCAAGCATCCGCGACGCAGTGAACCGCAGCGTCGGGAGGGAAACGCTCTGGCTGGGATGAGCATTGCGAAACAAGGCAGCCTCCCCCCCGCTGGCGTCCTGGTTGCCAGACAGTGCTGCGGCGTCCGCTCAGCTACTGGCAGGCGCACCTCGCCTCTCGGAGGTCATGAACTCAAGGTGTGCTTGAGATGATGGTGGCAGAAGGTTTGTGCCGATCCCATATGTGTGAGTCTATGGCCCAATGACTGTCTGTCCACACAACGGTTCGCTGTGTGACATGGGTGAGGGTCTGGCCAGCTGCACTCCGCACACATATGCAGCGACACACCTGAAACTGCAAGCTTTGCCTCTTGCGTCTGTTCATGAGAACTGCAACACGCTCAGGCTCTGTGGTTGAGGGAGCCAGATCGGGAGAGGAAGCAAGTGGCGTTCTGACACCTGCTCCTACACCTCGTCACACCTCCTGCCTGTACTGGCCTTGAAGGATGCGATGGACCCTGTCCCGATTGGCGACCTCATGACGGTGTGGCGATGACTGCACAGCGGCCGTGCCCCACTGTGGTCTTCTTGGGATCGTTCATATATCCTGGAAGGAGCTATGTTGAAGCCACCAGGTGTATGTGGCCCTGCTCCTCGACAGACTTTGAGATCCTCACATGCTGCTCAAAGGACCATTGCAATGACACACTTCCTCAATGGTGCACTCCTTCAAAGGTTTTGGTGCCAGGAGGTGTGCTCATGCGACCACATCGTGCCCCAGGCTGGGCTGTTGACCCCATGATCTAGCTGATTGCCAGGGACGGCGAGGCAGGGGTCACTGATGTGCGCTCGAGCTGCATGCTGCACTTGCAGGGATGGTGAGTTGGCCGGACATGCGCCAAACAGACCCAGCGGATGGCTGGCTGGTGACGAGCCTGGCAGCCGGGGTTGTAGGTCATTCCCTCTGCAAGCATCCGCGACGCAGTGAACCGCAGCGTCGGGAGGGAAACGCTCTGGCTGGGATGAGCATTGCGAAACAAGGCAGCCTCCCCCCGCTGGCGTCCTGGTTGCCAGACAGTGCTGCGGCGTCCGCTCAGCTACTGGCAGGCGCACCTCGCCTCTCGGAGGTCATGAACTCAAGGTGTGCTTGAGATGATGGTGGCAGAAGGTTTGTGCCGATCCCATATGTGTGAGTCTATGGCCCAATGACTGTCTGTCCACACAGCGGTTCGCTGTGTGACATGGGTGAGGGTCTGGCCAGCTGCACTCCGCACACATATGCAGCGACACACCTGAAACTGCAAGCTTTGCCTCTTGCGTCTGTTCATGAGAACTGCAACACGCCACATGCACGATTACTCTATCCCTCATACTGCAGGCTGGCGCAGTGGGGCACATGTTCGATCAAAAGGGCAGGTGAGGATCTATTTCACAAGCAAGTGACGACCGCAGTGGCTGCAGCATCTTGCAGGTGTCCACTGAGCTGATGGACACTGGTGTCAGCGAGTTGATTCAAGGTCATCATATCCCACCCCCCCAAAGGCTGGACGCCATGCATTTTCCGAGAGTACTGATAAGGCTGACCAATTTATGCAAGGCCGTCCCTGTCTTCATCGCACCTCAAGATTTGGGCTCTGGCAATTCTGCCTCATGGTTAACTCAATCTACGAAGTTGCAATGCAGCGTTCTCAAGCTGATTTTCTGGCAGGAGGGTGGGGCGCTGGCAGCAGCATCGGTTGCTGCAGGGACAGCACATCTTGTGAGCCGCGGTTGAGAACTGACATTGTCCTGATTGAAAGGGTGGGCACGGGGTTGGACAGGGCCGCATGGAGCACCCCTGCGCAAAGGCCAGCCAGCTGCTGTGAATTGTTCTAGCCTCCATGGTGTTAGACTGTATGCCAGCTGCGCCTCTGGACTTCGCACGCGTCATCCATGGATGTGGTGAGCTTTTATCTTGCTCCTGGCCTTTCCCTGCTGCCCATCGACCACTGGACTTCCTAGTATCCGCACGCGTCACCTCTGAGACACATCTACGCGGCTCAGAGACGAGCCCTTTTACTGTTGGAGCGATTTTAATATCACCAGCGAGCCTGCTCCGTGCTCGACAGTGCGGTGGGCCAGGCAGTGGTATGTGCATGGGCTCACGCTGGCGTCTGGACCTGGCGCATTCCCCCATGGTGGGACGTGGCAGCGTGTGCGCGCCAGGCTAGTTGTCATCAATGCAGATGGCGCGATGTTGCCAAAGCCGGGTACAGCGGACAGCGTCGCCTGCCTCAGCTTAGAGATTGCTGCGCGTGGAATCGATCTTCGTCATTTCCAGAGCCACGTCAAGGCGCCTAACTGAAATGTTTATTGTTTTTGAAAGTTTAATAGGGTTAGAGGCCAAGATGAGATGGCTAGGTGGACGGGGGTTCCACGCTTCAACCATAAATGTACACCAACTAAGGTCAAGACCGCTACAAGACTGCTCTATCAAGCTGCCCATCCTGTGCTTTGAGCTAAGGTGGACACCCCTGTCAACCCACCTCCCTCCAGACCCAATCAGTTCCGTTTTCCTGGACCATGTCCTGTAGTTCTGCAAGATTTTTTCAAGCGTGAGAACGCCGATGGGCTCCTTGGGCACCTTACCAATGCCGATCATGGCCATTCCATGGGACAAACTATGAACCAGCAGGAGTCTATTCAGACTTTGGCCTGTGGACAGCATGATGTTTGTCTGGATGCTTCCATTCTCAGACACTGCTGTCCTCAGAAAAGGCATAATCTCCATGGGAAGTGCAGAGCAGCCTCCCATCAGAGTCTGAAAGCACACCCGGGGCATGTCATCGATCAGCCTACGGGACCGAGGAGAGCCTTCAGGGGAATCATGGGATGACTGAGCATGCTGGAAAGAGCAAGGCCCGCTGTGGCCTCAATGTGAGGTTTGACGGTCGCACTCACAGGCAGGAAGTCACTACCTTCTCCAGCGTGGTCAGATCGGATCGTGAAAATTCTTGCATGTCTGCAGTACCAGAGAGTGTGCAGGGTATTTGTGGGTGACCTGCACAAGACGTCCAACCTGTGCTGTGGCTGCCACATCACCCTGCAAGCCCACCACAGTACGGGCAGGTGCAGATGGGAGCTGGAGGACGTCTGGGACACCAGGCCATGTAGCATCAGGCACGTTGATGTCTCTGCTGTGAACCGTGACGTCACCGACGTCATCGACCCTTGAGTGGTGGCTGAATAGCTTGTGGCCAGGGCGGCGCATCCCACTGCTTCATGTCTGCGCTCCTCGTCTGCTCTCCCCCCCTCTTTCGCCTGTCTCACCCCAGCAGAGCCCCTGCGGCAACCAACTGCGCACGAGGGTGGATCTTGGAAAGGCTCCGTGCAGCCGGCGCGAGCCCGGCAGGGCAACATGTGGCGACGGTGTGGCAACTCATCTTGCCCATGCATGATGGGCGCCCACCCTCCTGGAGTGATCGCTAGTGTACAAGCGTTACACCTATTGCAGCGGCTGGTGGTGCCTATCCTAGTCCAGTCTGCTCAGCTGGGGTACGTGTTTGGGAGCAGAGGGCGGCCGGGGCAGGCCTGGGGCTTCAGCCCTGCGACTCGCTGGTGGTGTTGCGGGAGGGCCCCTCGCTGCTGCCCTGCCGCAGCCGTTCCCGGAGCCGCGCATTCTCCTCCCGCAGCTCCAGGACCTCCTGGCGCAGGCGCTCCACGTACTCCCGCGGCGCCCGCGCCATGGTCTGCCGCTCGCTGATGAAGCTGTTCAGCGCGCCCATGCGGCCGCGCTCCGCGTCGCTGACGCCCGCCACCTGGCGATGTTCGGTGAGTTTGAGGAAGGGGGGGGGGGGGTTGAGCGGGCAGCGGGGCACGGTATCTGCAGGGGACCTGGTCCTACGTCAGCCCCTCCACCCCCAGCCTAGCCGCCCATGTCCCCCGTGCCCCAAACCCCGCGCACCATCTCTCGAAGCGTCTCCTGCTGCAGGGTGAGGCTTTCCAGCAGGTGCTGCAGGTGGGGCGTCAGGATGCCCACGGGAGGGCCGGTGGGGCTGACGGAGGACATGGAGCGCATTTCTCCCAGGGAGGCCGCCACGCTGGCGCTCTTGCTGCGGGAGTGGATGAAGAGGGCAGGAAGGGATTTTGAGGATGGGAGTGTTGATGGAGGGGCACGTGCACAGGGAAATCAGGTAGCATGGCTCTGGGACGTGCGTGTCTGCGTATCACACCCTTGGCGGCCAGGCTACCCCCGCCTGCGCCGCAGTACGAGATGTGCCGTCCCTGCGCTGCCGAACTCAGCACCCCGCAGCATTAAAGATGCCAGCACCCCCCCTCCTTTGCAAGCGCCTTGCGTCATCTCCTGTCCCACCCAATCATTCCCCCCTACCCTCCACACACACACAGCCCTTTTCTGAGCACTCACTGCGCGAGCCCTGGCGTGCGCGCCCGCGCCTCGAAGTCCTCCTCCACGTATCTGAACCGGCCCTTGCGCTTGGCCTTCTCCAGCTCCTGCGCCTCGGTGCTGGCGGCGGCGTCGCCCGGCGTCCCGCGCGCGCGCGCAAAGTCGTCCAGATACTGCGCCCCGTTCTGGCGCCCGCCGTCGGGGGGCGTGGCGAAGGGCGGTGCCTCGTCACCCTCGTAAACCTTGAACCGCCCCTGCTCCTTCATCAGGCTGGCGCCCTTGGACAGCGTGCGGCGCGAGCGGTCGGGGGTGCGGGCGCCGCTGGTCCCCGCCGCGGGGTGCGGCGGCGACCCCAGCCCCGAACTCGACCCAGACACGTGGCTCTCAATGGGCGCCTTGCCGCGGTCAAGCGCCTCGCTCACCTGCGCCGCCGACATCTGGCGCGCCAGCTCCCCCACCTCGGAGGCTGTGAAGGGTACAGGAGCAAGGGTGGGTGATTAAGGCCCGAGGAGGAGTGTGGGAGAGCCTGAGGGCCAGCGCACATTAATGCTGGGGAGGGTCTGTGTTGGCACGAGAGCACGAGACTGTGCTCTGATTCGAGCCGGTATCCGGCAACAACCCACGCGAGGGACCACTTACTTCTCCTTGTAAATGTCGACAGTGCACAAGCCTCTTACTTTTCTCTTGGCTTCAGCCTATTTCCCCTATCATCCCCCCCCCCCCCCACGGGCCCCCTCCCCGAGAGACATCCCCCCCCTCACCTCGCCCCACCCCCCAAAACCCAGCCGACGACTCACTCTCCGAGATGGGTGGCAGGCGCTCTTCGGCGCTGCGCGCCTCGGCAGCGGCGGCCTTCAGAGCCGCGACGTCAAAGTTCCAGGAGCTGACCCCGCGCCGGTACTCCTCCTGGCTGGCCTGGATCTCCCGGTCCTGCGCGTCGGGCTTCTGGCCGTGCCCCTGGCGCATGAGCTGCACCCGCTCCGGCACGGAGGGCAACCCCGCCAGCAGGCGCCGCACCAGGTAGTCGGCGTCGTGCGCGGACTTGAAGAACTTGTGCTCCAGCAGCGCGGCGGCGGTGGGGCGCTTGGCTGGGTCCTTGACCAGGCACTTGCCCACCAGCTCGCGCATGGCCTTGGTATAGGTCTTCTTGGTGGGCTCGCTGTCCAGCGTGGGCGGCGGGTTCTGGATGGTCATCAGCAGCACCTTCATGGGCGGCAGGCGCGCGAAGGGCGCGTGCCCGTGCGCGCACTCCAGCAGCGTGATGCCGAAGCTCCACACGTCGGCGCGCGCGTCGTAGCCGTGGCTCTGCTCCATCACCTCGGGGGCCATCCAGCAGGGCGTGCCCACAAAGGTGCTGCGTGCCACCACGCGGTTGCCCCACGACCCGCCGCGCTCCAGGGTGGCGGCCACGCCGAAGTCGGCCAGCAGCACCTGCCCCGAGCTGGTGAGCAGGATGTTGCCGGCCTTGACATCGCGGTGGATGATGCCGTGGGAGTGCAGGTAGTCCAGGCCGCGCAGCACGTCGCGCATGATGGTGGCGATCACGCCCTCCTCCAGGCCGTCGGAGTAGGCGAAGCGCATGATGTTCTGCACGCTGCCGCCGGAGACGTAGGGCATGACCATCCACAGGTTGTCCTTGTGCACAAAGGAGGCCAGGAGCGGGAGCAAATTGGGGTGGTTCAGCGAACGCATTGTCTGTGCCTCGCGCACGATCTCGTCCTGTAGGGATTTTTTGTTTTTGGTGTGTGTGTGTGTGTGTGTTTGGATGGGGGACCAGAGGGAGGGAGGCGCTACACCGACGGGCCCTGTGAATGTGCTAGAGGAGATGCACCAGGGCGGCCGGCAAAGGATCAATGCCATGCTCTCGATTCCATAGGGATCAGGCCCACCACCACGCTTCCATTCACCGTGCCCCCCCGCCGCCCCCCCCCCCCTACCCACCGAATACACACACACCAGGCTGCAGTTCATGTTCTCCAGGTCCAGCAGCTTCACCGCGACATGGTCCTTGGTGACCTTGCAGTAGGCACGCCACACCTGGCATACGAAATCCAATGGAGGGTGCATGATGCAGGGCGCACGAGTCCCCCAAGGTCCCCATGCCATGCCCACACATGCCCCTTGCCCACCAGTAGATGCCTGTGGGTCCTCCGACACCCATGAACCCCCGCACCGTGGCACTGACGCCCCGGCCCGCCTCCTCCAGCAGATCATAGGCATCGGCGGTCGTGGGGTAGTCCCTGCATGCGGGGAAGGGGACAAGGTGGCGTCATCGCGCGCCCACCAGGGTGCAGCCTGAGCCCCAGGGCCCGGGCCTGCGTGCGACACCCGCGGGCCACTTCCCACGCACTTTCTAATGTAAGGAGTGAGGATGTTGCTGTGTTGCCGCGCAGAGAAAGAGCTCTGGGTGTGCGGATGGTGGGGATCCATGGGGCAGTCCGGCTCCACGCGACGGGGCTTCCGCCTTCAGATTCCCATCTCCATGACCCTGGAAGTTGGGCTTGGCTAGGCTCCCGAGGACGATGTCGAGGTACTTTGCATACAAGGGTCCGGCAGCGATCAGGGGGTGGGGTCCTCGGCGTCCAATCGCGGCGATGATGGAGCGGGGGGGGGCCCTGAATCGGGCTGGAAAGCGGGAGGCTCTGCATGTTTAGGGGGTGGACCTCTCCCTCCTCCCATCAACGACCTCAGCACCCTACCGAGCTGCCAGAACACAAACCCTGACCCATTGATAGAATTCAAGGTCCTGCAAACGGGTTTTCAGATTCAAAGCATTCTCAGGCCTCCCACCGTAATGCAGGGCAGCACCTGCACCAGCCGAGCACCATTCGCCGGTGTTCGGCCCATGGTTGCCCAGGCTACAGCCAGCCCATTCAGCTCCACCAATGCCCTGCGTGGGTCTAGGGTGCAGTCGAAGAAGCAGCGTGCGCCGTGCAACTCAAGGTCGGCCATGGTTATGGGTGTCGAAACCAGTGGCACTGGCTCGTGCCTTCACTGTCTCGACCCCCTCAAGCCGGAGTGATGGCCCGCCCAGCCTGCTGGCGGTGCATGTGAAGACATTCTTCCCCATGGATCATCACCACGTCCCGACCCGCAGGGCCCAGCCAAGGATCCGCGCAGAGGTGGCCACTCCCGAGCGCTCCTCCGACACCAGCGCCAGCCCCCGCGCGCAGAGCAGCTCCGTCCTGGCCGTGATCCTCGGCGGCGGGGCAGGCACCCGTCTCTACCCCCTCACCAAGAACCGTGCCAAGCCGGCTGTGCCCATTGGAGGCGCCTATCGCCTCATCGACGTGCCCATGAGCAACTGCATCAACTCCGGCATCTCCAAGATCTACATCCTCACCCAGTTCAACTCCACCTCTCTCAACCGCCATCTGGCACGCACCTACAACATGGGCACCTCGGGTGTGCGCTTTGGAGGGGACTCCTTCGTCGAGGTGCGGCGGGCGGGGGTGCGGGGATGGGGGGCATGCTCATTCATGGCTGCTTGGCAATGGTGGCTGCTCGACAATGGTGGCTGCCCTATAGATCGCCCGACGGATCTCGCCCGCACTCCTTCCACTCTGCTGCCTTATGTTCACCACCTCATCGATCTCCACTCCCCCCCCACTCCACTCCCCCCTCACTCCACTCCCAACTCCCCCGCATCCCGCAGATCCTGGCGGCCAACCAGACGCCCACCACAGACGCCTGGTTCCAGGGCACCGCCGATGCGGTGCGGCAGTACAGCTGGCTGTTTGAAGACGTGAAGAACCGCAACGTGCAGGACATCGTCGTCCTTTCCGGCGACCACCTGTGCGTGCCGGGGCAGGGGGGCTCTGTGGCTGTTTCAGGGGAGCGGTGGCGAGAAGGGGGTGGGGTGGGGGGTCCGGCTGTTCATGCACCTGTGCCCATGTGCGGGGTCACATTCTTGTGGCTGGGGTGTGCAGGTGGGGGCGGTACACGCCCGATTCCACGCTCCAGGAGGGGCCATGCACATCCCTCCAGAAAACAGCCCTCCAACTTCTTCTCGAGGATGCTGATTTGAAACCCTGGCGTTCCTTCTATTACACCCCCCCCCCATTTCTTCCACCATCTAGGTACCGCATGGACTACATGAAGTTCGTGGAGGCGCACCGCGCCAGCAACGCCGACATCAGCATCGGCTGCCTTCCCGTGGACCACACTCGCGCCTCCGACTTTGGTCTCATGAAGATAGATGGCGAGGGCCGCATCGTGGACTTTGCGGAGAAGCCGCGCGGCGCGGCGTTGGAGGCCATGGCGGTGGACACGACCGTGCTGGGGCTGGATGCAGAGGCGGCGGCCGCCAACCCCTTCATCGCCTCCATGGGCATCTACGTCTTCCGCAAGGATGTCATGATCAAGCTGCTCAAGGACGACCCCAGCCGCAACGACTTTGGGGGGGAGATCATACCGCAGTCGGCCAAGGACAATAAGGTGCCTTGTTGGGATTGTTTTTGAGTTGATAGACCTCGAGTTTCCAACCACACTTTCATTTCTGACCTGGCATCCCATCGCCGCCCCTCAGGTGATGGCGTACCTCTTCAACGGCTACTGGGAGGACATTGGGACCATCGAGTCCTTCTTCGAGTCCAACATCAACCTGACCCGGAATGTGAGTTGGGAGTGCAAGGGTCCAGGCTCACATGTGGCCTGACGAGGACAGCAATGAATATCGGCGGCATGTCATCAATGTCAGGGTGAGTCAGGGTCACTAGCCCTTCACCATCCCAAACAACCTCCCGTCCTGACTGCAGCCCCCCCAGTTCGAGTTCCACGACCCCAAGGGCCCCATCTACACATCGCCGCGCTTCCTCCCCCCCGCAAAGATCATCCGATCCCGCGTGACGGTGAGTTGGGGGATGGGAGAGAGGGGTGGATTGACAGGTGATCTGTTAAGATTAATGGGGGCGCACATACCCTATGATTCAGTATATGACTCTGGGATGGCGTCGCATTTGACGAGGCACCAGCGTTACGTTGCACACCCCGGAATCACGTCCTTGTGTTCCCTACAACCGGTCCTGACACCCCATTTTAACCTTTCCCCACTGGGACTCGCCTTCAGGATGCGGTGGTGAGCCACGGCTCGCTCCTCAGGGACTGCTTTGTGGACACTTCCATCATCGGCATCCGGTCTCGCATCGACAAGGGCGTGGAGATGAAGGTGCGCGCAGGGGATGCGTGGCTGGGTGGTGTCTTGCTGCCGCCTGGGCAGAGGTTCCGCACGCGCAGAGTAGCTTGCTAGAAAGCAGCACCGCCCATCACTCAGCCGGTGGTCGCCTCGCTCCCATGCGCAGGAGGTCCTCATGATGGGGCAGGACTACTTTGAGTCCAACGAGCAGCGTGCGGAGCTGATTGCCTCCGGCCAGGTGCCCATGGGCGTTGGGGCCAATTCCAAGCTGACTCGAGTGATCCTGGACAAGAACGCCCGCATTGCGGAGGATGTGCACATCACAAACCCGTGAGTTGTTTGAGCGGGGTGGGGGGCCCTACGAGGGAAATGCTGCCGTTGTTCCCAACGGAGCGCGGGCTGGGCTGGGGCGGGTGGGGCCATGCCAAGGCTGCGGGGTTGCCACTGAAGAAGCTACTCTCCAAATTGGTGTGCCTGCTGGGTTCTGGTGGGCGTGCATGGCTTCCAAGCCCATCCAAGCCTCAAACTTACCACCCCTCCTCCGTACACCGTCACCCTCACGCAGGGAGGGGGTCCAGGAGGCTTCGCGGGAGGAGGAGGGCTACTTCATCCGCTCTGGCATCGTGGTGGTGGCCCGCAACGCCACCATCAAGGCAGGCACCCGCATCTGATGCGTGCGGGCGGGGCTGGGCCGGCTATTCGTGTGCCACCTTTGCTGTCCCAGTGCTCCCTCACCGCTTACGCTCCTCACTTGGGCCGCCGAGTTCTCTCTAAATCGAATCCGTACACACACACCTTCTCTGTCTGCTCCTGCGTCCCTGCTCTCTTGGGTGTGCCCTTGTGGTCATCGCTGATGCAGCACGCGGTGTGCATGGACCCTCCCTCGGTCCCTGCTGCACGGCGTCAGCCCAAGCGCCTCCTGTTGCCTCCACCTCCCGGCTGAGATTTTGTCAATGCTGACCGAGCAAGGAGGGTTAACAAGAGAAAGCAACCCGTCACCTGGGCTTGAGCCTATACCCTGGTGGGAATGAGAAGTCATCGTGCCACCTCCGAGGGGGTCTTGGTCTTCAGGGCCAGGGCATGCAGCCCCGCATCCAGCTCCTCCTTCAGCAGGGTGTACACCAGCCGGTGCCTCGCCACCAGGGGTTTGCCCTGGAAGGCCTCCGACACGATCTCCACGCTGCGCGGGCAGGGCGTGGCATGGAGATGGGTTAGGTTCAAGGACAGGCAGAGTTGGTTCCATCCCCCAAAAATCACCCCCCAGCTCCAACACCCACTTGAAGTGAGTTTCTGCATCAGGGGCGCCTGTGGGGTTTCCTGTGTGGCCCGCATGCTTGTGGCTCTCGTTGGTCAGCTTGAGGGTGACGGGCTGGAGCCCAGCCGTGAGCTTCCTGCACGGGGCACGGCAAGGGCTTTGCTTTTCCGACGGACTATTCATGCATGACCATCACCGGCGCGAGACAGGATCCACAAGATGCAGAGCGTATCAATGCAGGACCCTCGTTGACGTACTCCTTGATGGAGATCTCGATCGGTCCACCTGCCATGCCCGAGAATGTCCGCACACTCCTCCTGAGAATGAGCGCAGGGCGCATGCGGCCGCCCTGCCAGATGGGCAGGAATGACGCTGCGGCGGCCGATGCGGACAGCTGCATGCGTTGTGCGTGCGGTGTAATGAGCATCGCGGGATGCATCGATGCGTTTTGTTGTCGTAAAAGCACCTGATCGGCAGCATCGCGCCCAGGAAGAATCGGGCGTTTTCAGCGCGCCCCCGGCATACCGTACGAAACCCGCAGGTGAGCTGTCCTGGGGGGGATGGGACCGTGTTATAGGTGTCCCAGGGCGTGACCCTGTCAGGGCAATGCGTCAAGGCTCGGCAGCTTCAGGTCATGGCGTTCACGGGTGCAATACTCGCGAAAAGATTGGAAGGGGTCGCGTCGTGCCAGTCAAGCCCCCTCAACCTGCGCCCGCGGCGGCAGCAGCGACCGCGGCCAGGCGTCCAGGGATCGGGCCAGCCCCGTCCTGGCGCCCAGGCCCAGCGGCGCGGGCATGATGGGCTCCAGCAGGCGCAGGGGCGCGTCCCCGCCGGCGGCGTCGTCGCCGCCGCCGCGGCAGCAGGGCGGCGGGGCCAGGCCCGAGGGCAGGCGCGCGGCGAAGGCCCCCGCCCGCAGGCCCCGCACCAGCGGCCCGCTGGGGCTGTTCCCCGCCGAGGCCAGCGCGGCGGCCACGCCCAGGTCGGAGACGGGGGCCAGGGGCGGCAGCGCCGCCAGGCTGCGCCAGTCGTGGCTGGCGCGCGGTTCCCGTCGGGGCCGAGCCGCCGCGGCGTCGGGCGGCGGGGCGTCGCCGGCGCCGCACGACGCGCGCGCCGCGGCCAGGCTGGCGCGCAGCATGGTCGCACGCAGCAGCGCGCCGCTCAGCGCCCGGCCCGTGTCGTCGGTCGTCGCTCTGCCTCCCTGCGCATGTCCTGCCTCCACCGACCCCCGCGCCTCGTAGGATCCCCGCCCCGCGCCGGCCGAGGCCACCTCGGGCAGGCTGGACTCCGCGCAGAGCTGGCCGGGCAGCGTGACCTCGCTGCCCGACTGCGCGCCGGCGGGCGGGCAGGCGCCGGGCCCGCTTCCCCCGCCGCCCGCGTGGCGCTGCGCCACCTGGCGCGCGGCGCCCAGCAGGGCCGACACCCGAGCCATGTCGATGCCCGCCAGGGCTGCGGCGCTCGAGCGCTGCCACGTGTCGCGGCCGCCGTGCGGCGCCGGGTCCCGGGTCGGGGGCGGGCTGTGGGTGCCAGTGTGAGGCCCGATCTCACACCGCTGCGACGATGCAGGGTCGCGGCGGATGTCTTCGCTGCCGCTGCGATTGTTGTTCAAAGCACTGGGCTCCGGCAGAGGGTCCTCCGGATCCTGGGGTTCACAGGGGTGGACCTCGGATGGCGATGATCCAGGTATAGCCGGTGGGTGCAGGCCTCTGCTTTCGGCGCCCGCTTCGCGTCCTGGCAGCGGCTCCGGGGCCGCCGTGGCCAGATGCCCGTTGGGCGTGCGGCTGCCACTCGGCGCAATCCCACCGTACGTGCGGCAGGGTGGCGTGCTCCTGGCTGAATCTCTGCTTGCGGCTTCGTCGCAGCTGCCGCGCAGGGAGTAGCCAGGCGCCAGGAAGGAGATGTCCGGGGAAGGGCGGCCTGGGCGGCCGTGCCCAGGGGACGCCGTGCGCCCCGGCTCCTTGCTCGGCCCGGCGTCGATGGGGCGGGTGCCGTCGCCGGGTCTGCGGGTAGGCTGGGTGGCGTGGATGGACCCCATCGCCTGACTGCGCATCACATCTCGATCAATCGCCTGCCTGCCAGTCGGGCAATCTCGCTCCTCTTCCTCGGTCTCCCCACCTCGGCCCCCCAGCGAGAAGCGGAGCAGGCGGTCCGACTCCGCCAGTAGCGCGGCGACATGGGGCGACAGCGTGGCCGATCCCAGGGCTGAGTGTGGGGGGCCGCCAGACGATGCGGCGCCAGTGAGCGCCGCAACAGCTGACCCTGTCTGTCCCAAGGCACCGTCATCGCCAGGGCCCCCGATGCCTCCCTCCAGGGACACGCTGGCGCTGGGCGCGCTGAGGTCGCGCGAGGCGGGCCGCTTGCGCGAGCCGCGGCTGGCGCCGCCGGACCGCGCGGCGCTGGCTGCCGAGGAGACGACGCCGCGCGATGCCCAGACCGTCTGACGGAGCGAGGCAGCGCTGGACGCGGCGGAGGCCTTGCCGGGGCCCCTGGAGCCGGCCTGGGAGGCCCCCGCCAGGCACTCGGCCAGCGCGGCGTCCGCCTCGCCCGCGAATTCCAACAGGGCAGGGAAGAAGGAGGCCGGCGCGGGCGGGGCAGACGCGGAGGCGCCCCCCGCAATCGTCTCGCACGCGTCCCTGTGCATGGAAATGTGTGGTTTGTTTGTGTGCGGAAGTTGGGGGATTTTCCGGTGGAGCACAGGCAAAGAGTCTTGGGGCAGTGCAGGGCTTCCCACACAGGGCCAGAGCCCTTGAGCACTCCACCCAAAACACAACCCCATGCTACCCACCTGTATGCCAGGAGGGCCTTGGCGACGCTGGCCTCCAGCTCAGCCAGCGCCTCGCTGGCATCCGATCGGAAAGCGCGCCACTCCTCGTGCGCTCGCGAGCACGGCTCGGCGGCATGCAGGGCGGCGACCACCTGGTCCGGTGTGGGGGAAGGGAGGAAAGGTTCCGGGAATGGGAGATCCGTGGTGCCACAGGGCTTTGGCGTGTGGGTTGCCAGATGGGAACACCAGCCGATGTCTTCAGCCCCCGTCTCGTTCCTTCAGAAGTAGGAACCCCTCCAGCCCCGCCGCTGTGATCCCGCACGAAGCAAGATGCACCATCTCCAGCCGCCTTCCTTCCTGCACCCCCCGCACACCTCCTCCTCGAGCAAGTCGCGGAGAGCCTGCACGCCAGCCTGGAGGTCGGCCGGGTCGACGTCTGCGGCCTCGCGGCAGTGCCCCAGCTGGCCGACCAGCGTGCGGGGTTCGGCGCCACTCGCGCTGGCCGCCTCGCGTGCCAGGAAGTGCAGGAGGGTGGAGCACCTGGGCGTGGTTTGGGGGGTAATGTGAGTGCACAAGATCTGGCGGGCGACCTCTGCCAGGCGTCAGGGGCGTGGCGCACGGGCGTGTCGAGTGCCCACCGTCCCCCTTCCCATGTGCCGGCAGCCCTCCCTCCAGGGCCTCACCCTGGGCGCGTGGACTTGATGGCGCGGAGCTTGAGCAGGGCCGCCACAGCCTCCGCTGCGCCGGCGCCGCCCTGTCGGAAGAGAAACCCGGCGGCGCCGCGAGCCGCGCCCGCGATCCAGGCCAGACCCGTGCAGTCCTGCACCTCGCGCCCGGCCCTGACCAGGGCCGACGCGCCGCGCGCCACGTCTGCGGCGCGCGTCTCGAAGTGGCGCCAGGCCCTGTCCAGGCATGCGTCGTGGGCCTGCTGCTCATTGGGCGCCCCGGCCGTCCCTGGCGCGGACAGCGCCGAGGCCTCCTCCAACAGCTCCGGATCGCCCCACTCTGCGGCGCCCTGCATCCGACGCTCCCCGCGGTCCTCGCCCTCCAGCTCCTCGGCCAGCACGCGCTGCGCCACGCCACCCCCAAATTTGGTCCCGCGGCCCGCCGCCTGGTGCGCCCTGGGCAGGGGGGATCCGGTCAGCACGCTGTCGTCGTCCTCCTGGCCGCCCTCGGTCCCGGAGGCCGCCGCTGGCGTGCGCGGGGGCTCTTTGCCATGGTCGCGCGCCGCCGCGCGCGGCGTCCCCACCACGCTCGCCTCATCGCGCGAGCGCTGACTCAGCGCAGAGGTAGGGCCGGTGGCGAGGCCGGCGCAGGAGAAGAAGGAGGGGGCGTCGTCGGAGGCGCGCGCCTGGGCCTGCAGGGGCACGATGCCCGCTTCCCCGGTCGCTGGGCCGGGGCTGTCGATGCTGCGGCCTGTCACCAGGAGGTTGGTGATCCTGTGCGCCGGCAGGCCCCCTGCAGCCAGCGGGGATGCAGGGTTCCTGGTGGGTCGGAGCGCTCCCGTAAACGCGACTCACAGCAGCCCCTTGAAATTGTTGCTCCGGTACCCGCCAAACTACCCCCTCACCTTTGGTCCCGGGAGCGCCGCTCAGGCCTGAAGCGGATGCTCGCACCCCGCCCGCGCCCCGCCCCGCCGTGCCTTCCTCCTGGTGTCCCACCAGGTCCAGCCTCAGGCACCGCCCCGCGATCGTCCCCGGCGCCAGGCGGAAGACGTGGCGCAGGTGCCGCGCGGAGCCCGCGGCAAGCTCCACCTCCCCCAGCACCTCGAACCGGGCCGAAGGCTTGGGCGCGGTGGAGAGCAGGACACGGCGCGGCACGCTGGCGCCCTCCGCTGCCGTCAGGCGCACCAGCAGGTCGGTGCTGGCAGCGTGCTTGAGCAGCAGGGTGCAGGAGCTGCGGGGCGTGCCTCCGCGGCTCGTCCTGAGGGCATTGGGAATATGAAACGGGGACAGGAGTGGTGTGGGCAGATGGCGGCAGGGCTGTGGGAGGGCAGTCCCGCCCAAGTCGGACACAGGCTTCAGCTCAGTAGCCATGCACTGGCACTGTTCCATGTCACTACCTGACACCTCCAGCCCGCACTCGCACCTGGTGGTCCAGCAGACGCCGGGGATGGGCTGGCGGGACAGGTCCGGCGCCAGGATCGCCTGGCACCCCTGGCCCGTCGCCGTGACGAGCCGCTTCACGAGGGAGGTGTCGGTGGGGGCGGGCGCCACTGCAATCGTCTTATTCGCGGCAGCTGCGGACTTGCGGGGGGACAGCGCGGGCAGGGGCTGGGTCCGGCTGGAGGCCGCGGCGTACTGCGTTGAGGCGCTGGAGGCGCGGAGGGCGGGCGACGATGATGTGCCCCTTGTAGAGGCGGCCATCTTGGAGCCGCGGATTAGTTGGTTCAGGCTGATGTCGCACAGCTGCAGCTCCGACTCCAGCTGCTCTGCGAGCTCGTCCAGGGTGGAGTGGGTGGGCCCCTGGGAGCGGGGCGAAGGAGCCTGTCCCTTGGGCGCCACGGTCTGAGCGCCCGGCGCTTGGGTGCTCGGTGCTGAGCGGGTCTCGCTGTAGGGGAAAGGGCATGCAGGGGCTCAGCGGGACTTCAATCACGCCCGGTGCGGTACTTGCGAAGCCAGCTCATCTCGTTCTTGCCCGTGAAGCCGGTGCATCACCTGAGGGGCGATGGGCTGTCAGGCGCATGCTGGATTGCGGGTGGGCCACTCTTTCGGGTCCCGCCCAGCTGCTGCAGCATCTTCAGCCGCTCCATGTACTGTGGCCAACGTGGGGTAGTCAAGTGTTAAGACGCGATATTACATCGCCGATGAGGAATCGTTTACACCAAGGACCTCACCGTCCGAGTGCCGTGCGAGGAGTTAAGCATGGCCGAAGTATTCTCCGGATCTTGGGCGCCTGGCGCCATCTCAGGGTCCGGAGCACGCGAGATGAACGTTCATTGAGGGATCGCGAGCTAGGATGATGCCCCTCAAACGTATTGCATCGCGTCTTCGTCCGACCTCCCGGTGTTTCGAAATGGGCATCTGTCCGTAGCTGCCGGGGTTTCCCGCCAAAAGACCATCGGCGCTCCAAGACTCCTATGACGAATTGCCAGCGTGGGCCATAAGGAACACTTGTGCTCATCACACCACTGCTTGATATTTTATTGAGAGGCAAGGGGCGGTCCTGTCACTTTTTTTAGGGAAATGGGGCTATGGGAACAGGCATTGGACTGTGGGCCGATGATGGACACCAGTGATTGAGCAGGACATATCCACATTCGCACATGTGTAATCAAGTCGCTTGATTCTGAACCTCACTCAGTCAACGTGAACTGCTAATATACAGGTCTGCTGGCACATTATGGCTTGGATCGCTCTGGGAGGAGTATGAGCAATGCGCCAATATGATCTGTAGCACCACGCCCGGTTACATCCGAAGAAGTGGAACTACAGCGTCACAATGATGAAAGTAATAAACTGCGCGATGCAGATCAACGCAAAAGTGGGCGCGAGGGGCACCCCGGGAAATTGACAATTTGGGGAGGGCGCACGTGGTAGGGCATCCCGAATTCAATCCGCACGCATGGTTGCACCATAAAATGCCAGACACCCCTGGAGGCATACTGTGAAATATATGACATCCATTCACAACTAAATGCACACCCAATACGCAATGGATGCGAGCATGGCTTAGTCGACGGCCAATCCTGTCCGACCACCCAATACGCCCCTTGTCGACGTCTACTGCTCCGGAGCCGGCGTGCAGCACATGTCCATTGTTGTGCGGACATGATTGGTAGCTTGCGCTGCTCGGTGGTGGTCCAACATCGAGCGGTGTGGTCCGGTCTCCAGAGCCTGGGTGTCCGCGCGCCATGCCTCGTGACACCCACCCTCCTGGCCAGCACCTCCCGGAGGTGTCAGAGCAACGATGCGGCGCCTGCGCCGAGTGCGGTCCAGGCAGAACATCCCACCCAGCAGGTGGTGTTAAGGAGCATGTTGTATCATGCGACGGCGGGCCTCCATGTGGTGTGCATGGTGCATGAACCCCTGGGCTGGCAGGCCTGGCCGGCTCATGCAGGGCACGCCATGCCACCGCACACGCAGGGGAGGAGGAGCGTTGCCGCCGCCCATCAGCCCACGGCTCAAAAGGAGGTCATAGACCTGAGGCCTCCCAGAGGTAAAAGGTTGGGGGTTGTTGATGGCTCCTTGAAGGTTCAACATGTGAAGGCTGGGCTCGTGCAAGAGCATGCAAACCCACATCAAGCCCAGCGGATGGGCCTTTGGGGGCGTCACCAACCCCATGCACACCCGTCCGCAGGCACGCGTGACTTCCCCCCCGAGGACAAGCGGTTGCAGGCCTGGCTTTTCGACCACTTCGCCGCCGTCACCCAGAGCTTCGGCTTCGAGATGGTGGACTACCCCGTCCTGGAGTCTGAGGCGCTCTTCATCCGCAAGGCCGGCGAGGAGATCGTGGACCAGCTGTACAACTTTGAGGCATGTTATAAGGGGGTGGGGGCGGGGTTGTTTTGTTTGTTTCAAGTGGGTGGGGGGTTAGGCTTCCCAATGGGTTCTCACGTGTGGCCAGCCCCTCGGAGACCCGCCCTACGCATACACCTGATCTACATTCCCATTGCCACTCCCACCCAGCCCCCCATTCCTCCTCCATGCCCCTCAATGCACAGGACAAGGGTGGGCGGCGGGTGGCCCTGCGCCCCGAGCTGACGCCCTCCCTGGCGCGGCTGGTGCTCTCGGCCGGCGCCGGGCGCCCGCTCCCCCTCAAGTGGGCCGCGGTGGGGCAGTGCTGGCGGTACGAGCGCAGTACGCGCGGCCGTCGGCGCGAGCACTACCAGTGGAACCTGGACGTGGTGGGCGTGGCCGGCGTGGAGGCCGAGGCCGAGCTCCTGGCCGCGCTGGTGGCCTTCTTCCGCCGCGTCGGCCTCGGCCCCGCCGACGTCGGCATCCGCGTGTCCACGCGCGCGCTGCTGGGCGCGGTGCTGGAGGGCGCGGGCGTGCCGGCGGCGGCGCACCCAGCCATCTACGTGGCCGTGGACCGCGCCGACAAGCTCCCCATCGCGGCGGTAGAGGCGGAACTGGGCGCGCTGCGCGTGCCCCCAGCCGCGATCGACGCACTGCTGCGCACGCTACGCATTCGCGACGTGGGCGCCCTGTCCGAGGTCCTGCCCCCGGACTCGCCCGCGGCGCGCGACCTGGTGGTCCTCTTCGACCTGGCAGCCGCCTACGGCATCGCCGACTGGCTGCACTTTGACGCGGGCGTGGTCCGCGGCCTGGCCTACTACACGGGCATCGTGTTCGAAGGGTTTGACCGCGCGGGCGCGCTGCGCGCCGTCTGCGGCGGCGGCCGCTACGATCGTCTGCTCTCCTCGCTGGGCGGCGCCGACCTGCCCTGCGCCGGGTTCGGCTTCGGCGACGCGGTGATCGTGGAGCTTCTGCGCGACCGCGGCCTGCTCCCGGACCTGGGCCGGCGAGTGGACGACGTGGTGCACGCGCTGGAAGAATCACTGCGGCCCCAGGCCTGCGCCGCCGCCGCCGCGCTGAGGGCCAAGGGCAGGAGCGTGGAGCTGGTGCTGGAGCCCAAGCGCATGAAGTGGGTGCTCAAGGTAAGGGGGAACGGGGTGACGGAGTGTGGTGGTGGCAGAGATGGGTGCGATTCTGGGGACGCTGCATTGAAGCAGCCACTGGGGATGGGGTGGCCCGGGTCCTGCATGGCGTGTGTGCATGCCCGTGAGTCTGGCGCTGTGCCAGCGCTGGTGCCCAGCGGAGCTCCCCCCTTCCCTCTTCACGACTCAGCATGCGGAGCGGTGCGGGGCAGCGAGGCTGGTCCTGCTGGCGCCCGAGGAGTGGGCCAGGGGGGAAATCAAGGTCAAGGACCTGTCCAGCCGGGAGGAGAGGATGGTAGTGGGGGTGGAGGGGCTGTGCCAGCTGGAGTGAGTGGTGCGTGCCTGCCTCCTTGTTGCCCCTGGATATCTTCTAGTTTGTTAAGAAGGAGATTTACCGTTGAATGAAGCGAGGCAGAGACCGAACAGTTCATGGAAGGGAGTTTCCAGACTTTGTCAATTCGAGGTTCGCTCTTGGTAATACTGACTGCGTAGATGGTTTCCTACCATCGAGGCAGCTGGGCAGGGAGGACGTCGCGAACCCCGAGCCTATCACTCCCGACCCATACGTCCCTCCGTGTCCGCCGTATTGTTGTGTAAAAGAACTCTCAAAGCTAAAGACGTATTGGCTACCTCGGGGATGCTCAGTTGGTTCTGACACGTTCGACGAGTGCCGGGCTGGGGCTCCCCGTCGCCTTCTGAATTCGCGGGCCCTTCTTCGATAAAGGGGGCACTGCCATAATGCCTCAAGGTAGGTTATTGTTGCTCCGGTCCTGTGATCACTTCGTGATGTGGCACGGCTCACCCGGCACCGAGTGTCAGCCCGGCCGTCCCACCGCAACACTGCAGGTGCACAGGAGCTGTACCAGGAGCTCCTGCGCACCGCCAATGGCGATCATGCCTTGGCAAGGGCGTGGATGCTCCAAATGGGGTGCGTGGAGATGAGATGGTGGGGGCGTTGCGAGGGGCTTCAGAAGGGCACCCACACCTCTGTCTGCACACAGGACGTTCAAAACTCTGTGAGATGCAGCCTTACACGGATGCCACTCTGTGTCACAGGTACCCCCCCCTGCCTCCAGCAAGCGTCGAGCAGTCCCTCCCAAGTACTGGTATGTGGTGTCCAAAGGACGGGGCGGCTCCCCATCCTGCACACCGAGCCTGGCTGGCGGCCTTCTGCCTGGACCACCCCCATGCCCTGTGAGGGTAAAGGCGGTGCTCTTCTCACCCCCACTCCCCACTTCCTCCTCCCTCTCCCAGCCCCTGCCAAGATCGACATGCGGGCAAAGGTGGAGGCCTCTGCCCCGCAGCACTTCTTCTGCCCCATTGCCATGCACATCATGCGGGACCCCGTCGTCCTTTCCACCGGCCAGACGTGCGAGGCCTGGGGTGTGGGTAGCCATTGGAGGGGGGATGGGCGTCTGCGTGCCGGGAATCCCCCCGCCCACACCGTCTGCCCTTTTGCACCCCACGCCCCAGACCACACGGTGCAGCCATCCAACCATCCTGCTCGTGTACCCATCCCCTCAGGTACGACCATCCCAGCATCGAGCGCTGGCTGTCGGAGGGCCACACCAAGTGCCCCATCACAGGGGTCGAGCTGCCGACGCCTGTGAGCATGGCCCCCAACCTGGTGCTGCGCCAGAGCATCGAGGAGTGGGCCGCGCGCCGGGCGCCCTGGCTCTTGGTAGGTGGAGGGGCCCGGTTGCAGCCGTGTGCTCTGTCTGGACCAGCGTCGACGAGGGTCAGGGTTGGTCCTGCAGGGCGCAGATTCCCGTCCCATTGGCCCTCTTCTCACTCTCATCCACCCATCTCACACACCCCCAGGACGAGTCTGGGGGCCTGAAGCCAGCCACCGTGGACCGCACCGACGACTTCATGGAGATGGCCGCCTCGACCCCGCCGGGCACCGACCTGCGCGAGGAGGCGCTGCGGCGCCAGCGCGAGGAGCAGGAGCGGCACATGGTGGCCGCCAGCACCGCCGCGGCGGCCGTGTCGGCGGCCGCCGCGGCCGCCGCCGCGGCCGGGTCGCGGGCGGTCACTGCCTCCCAGCTCTCCATCGCCGGGTCGCACGGGTCGCTGCGCTCGCTGGCCGGCCCAGGCCCCGACCCGGCCCTGCTTTCCTCCTACTCCGCCGCCCCGCCAGCCTCTGACCCGTACGCCAGCGCGCAGAGCCAGGGCGGCGGCGTGGCGCTGATCCCCATGCCCGCGCCGCGCGAGCCCAGCGCACCCTTCTTCGACCCGCTGCCGGCACGGCGGCACGGCCCGCTGGGCCGCGCCGTGGTCACCTGCCAGGTGGTGCTGCTGGTGTCGGTGTGGATCACGCTCTACATCCTCTCCGTCTGGCAGGCGGGCTGGAGCCTGGCTGACCTGGCGGTCAACCCCTGGGCGGGGGCCAACCCTCGCGCCCTGCTGGCAGTCGGCGCGCAGTCTCACGGCTACGTGGCCTCGCGTGGCCAGGGCTGGCGCGTTCTCACCTCCCCCTTTGTGCCGGCGGGTGAGGGGGAGGGCGTGAGAGGTCGGGGAGTGTGAGGCGTTGGCTGGGGGGGGGTCCCCGGCAACACATCACACATGCACACCACCCTTAACCCCCACACACACCCGCAGGCATCATCCAGCTGGTGCCAAACGTCATGCTGCTCTCCACCTTTGTGCGGTACCTGGACCGGACGCTGCCGCTGCCCCCCGTAACCATCCCCGCCATCTTCCTGGTGGGGTCCTGGTGCGGGGCGGTGACGGATGCCAACCTGAACGTCTACTACGTGTCCAGCGGCGCCTCGGCCGGGGTCGCTGCCCTGCTTGGTGTGTGGAAGGGGGGGGTGGAGTGGTGATAGGAAAGGGGCGCGCGAGTGGGGGGGGGAGAATTCTTCGCATTGGTCATGTGTGTTGGGGGAATCGCTGCAAGTCGCATATCCCTTGGCCTATGGGGAGGCAAGGGGTGACGTGGACTGCCTCCGCCAGGACAAGAAAGGAATGCCTGTTTGACGTCGGTGGACGGGGATCTTGACCTGTCGTGCAGTACCCCATAGTCATCCCTCTCAACCACGCCCAACCCTGCCCATATACCCACACTCCCCCACTCCATCTCACACACAGCCGCCATGTGGGTGGAGCAGTCGGTCAACTTCTCGCGCTACCAGCTGCACGCCGTCTCCTACCTAGTCCTATTCATCGTGACGGGCGTGCTGGGCACACTGAGCGTCCTCCCCATGCAGAGCTTCTGGTACCTTGCGGCGGCTTTTGCGGCGGGGGCGACGCTCTCCGGCGTCATCCTGGGCCTCCAGACGGTGGGCATGGGTTTGGTGAGCGGGAGCGGGATGAGGTCAATAGTTGGCCGCCCAACAGGGCGGGGGGATGCAACACCATGTGCTGCAACGGGTGTGCAAACTCGGGTTGACAACCCCCAAAAATAAAATTACCTCCCCAGGTGATGTCCAAGCACAACAGCTCCTGGCTCCGCGTCGTGGCCATTGCCCTTGCCGCGGCCCTGCTGGTGGGCGGCGCGGTGGCGGGCGCGCTGGGCGTGGGTCTGGACACCAGCGTGGGGACCACCTGCGGGGAGGCCTGCGTGAAGCTGTCCTGCGCCCCCCTCCAGTGGTGGACCTGCGCCCCCAGCCCCACCTACTGGTACAACGGCTGCGGCTTTGGCCAGAGCAGCGCCGGCGAGGGCTTCATCCAGTGCCCCACTGTGAGTTTCTGAAAAGGGGTCCGGGAGGGGGGGGCAGCATCTGTGTGGGTGTTAGGGGTTCGTTTACTACAAGGGCCAGTGGGTGTGTGATGCAGGCATGTTTCCCGTTTTTGATAGCAAGAAAACAGGACGGTGAAGGAGCATGCAGCGGTCAGAGACCGATTACCATTGCCCAGATTTAAGATGATTCAGCCGGTCACGCTCCCCCTCCCACACGCACGCACGACACGTAGGGCCTGCAAATCTCGCTGGCCGACGAGGATGTGGATGTGGAAGGGCTGAGCAGCGTGCAGGCAGGGTCCTTGTGCTCCTCCCTGTGCTCCGCCTCGGACGGCAGTGCCTCCCCCTCGCCGTCCTCGCCCACCAGCACGACCCTGGCGGGTGAGGGGGTGGCCAGCCCGCCGCCGCCCCCACCTGCCACCGGATCCACCGGGACGACGCCGGGGGGGTCCCTGCAGACCACCTCGGTCTCGCCCGCCCATGCCGCCAGCCCCGTCCTGGTGTGACAGGCGCTGAGACCCGGACTCACCATTCTCCAACACTGCACGTCGATGTTGACATATACCAAGACTGGCCAGAACCAATGCTGATCCTTCCAGAACCCCTGCTTGCATGACACCACCCTACACGACCCGCTTGTGGACCTGCTTCATCAAAACTTGCAATGTGCATCATGAGGAGGGAGAGGGAAATGGGGTACAGCATTGATCGGTACAGAGGTATTGAGACAAGAGGTCCAGTGCCAGGGGATGGAACTTGTGGAATTCAGCAGGGGAGGGTGGGCCAGCAGGGATGGTCCTTACCCGATGGGTGCTGTAGTGTCCAATTGTCAGACAAGCTGCAATGCTGGCAGGCAGGCAGCGCGAGTGGGTGGAGTATCTTTGTCTCGATGAGTGGCATCTACATACCCTGAGGTTCCTGTGTCAGCCAGACCCAGCGGTGAGCTCCAGGTCGCGCCGGCCCCCCGCCAGCAGCGCCTGGATCTCCTCCAAGGTCCTGCCGGATGTCTCAGGCACCTTGGCCATGACATACACCCCCCCAGCCGCCGCGATGCAGGCGTACATTGCAAAGGCACCCGGCCCCAGCCAGTCACGCAAGGAGAGGAAGAGCGCGTCGCTGGCGGCCCCAGTCGCAAAGAGGGTGGCGGTGGCGGCCGACGTCGCCGGGCTCTTGGCCGCCATGGAGAAGAGTTCGGATAGGAGCACCCAGAAGACTCCCGCCCAGGAAGCACTGAAGGGTGGTGTGGAGAGGGAGAGGTGGGGCATCATAATCATTCCGGTGGCGAGTGCGATAACCTGTGGCGTCTTCAGGCAGGTAACCCTCCACCCCAACCACATCCCGGTACGGAAAATCCACGCTCGCCCTTTTCCCTCGCCCTCACCTGTGGCTCAGCACGAAGAGGCACATGCCCGCCAGCAGCAGTCCGACGCTGCCAACCGCGTCCGCCACCGCCAGCCAGGCGAGCGATAGCGTGCACAGCACGGAGCCCGTGAGCAGCAGCCGGCGCCGGCCGGCGCGGTCCACCAGCACCAGGCCCACCACCACGCCCACCAGCTTGCACGCCGACACGGCGGCCGAGGCGAGGGTGGCGCGGGCGGGTGCCAGGCCCGCGCTGGCGAGCAGGGAGGGCGCGTAGTTGATGATGGCGGTGGATGCCACGGCCTGGTTGAAGAAGGCGAGGCACAGCGCGAGGTGGAAGGCGCGGCGGTCTGGGCCTCTGTCGGTGATGGGAAGGTGTTGGGAGGGAGGGAAAGGTGGAGTGCAGTGCTGCTCCAGAGTAGCGCATTAAAGCCTTGGGCTGCTTGGGGTTGCACTGGCAGCGCCCTGGCAGTGTGCGGCACGGGGCATGCTGGAGTGCGGCCGTGAGGGGTGGCAGGCGCCCAGCCCTGGCATTACCCCCTCTCCTCCCCACGCCCCTGACCCGACCTGGGCAGGAGCCACACATCCAGAAACATGTCGGCAGAGACGCGTAGGAAGCCCGGCGGCTGCCCGTCTGCGTCGACCACCAGGCTGCCCTCGTCCACCTCGATGGCGGTACTGGGGTTGAGGGCAGCCTGCTCGCACCGCAGGTCCTCCGTCGGAGACACGAAGCTGCTGCTCTCTTGGCCCTCCTGCAGGAGCTTGGTGTGGCCCAGATCCACCTCTGCCGGGTCAGCCCCCTGCAGCGGCAGCCACTTGGAGTGGCTGGGCGAAGAGCCGGCCTCCGCCTCGACATCGACCTGAGTATGAACTGGGGGATTAGTCACATGGTGCAGAGCATCACATTAATGGTAGGGAATGCCAGTTTGGGGGGTGGCCGGTTGAGAAAGGGCATTGCTTCCCGGCAGTGGCATCTGGTCACACTTGTCGGTATCATTAACCTCAAGGCTATGACCAGGCGCGCTGGGCCATACAGCCTGCGCTGCCGAGTGTCTGTGGAGCAGGGACTTGCAGCCCAGCCAGGTACCCACCTGTGCAATGGGGGCGGCCCGCGTCTCGCGAGCGGCAGCGTGCCGCTCCCGCCGCGCCGTCACCTCCGTCCTTTCCTTCTCGACGGCGGACCAAAGCGCCATGAGCTCCGCCTCCACCTCGGCCGTGGAGGTCTGCAGGCCTGCAACCACGAGGGTTAGGGTGCATGCAATCATGAGCATCCCATTGAGGGTTTATCACGCGCGCCGGCGAGCATGTCAGTGCCCTGTGCTTGCTGCAGCTGACTGCCTGTCAGGCCCAGGCGCTGAGTGTCCCCCTCCTCCCCGTGCCTGGTGTCAGCGCTTGCTTCGTGAAGATTCTGTGGATGACGGCCAGGGCGGCATCCAGCCGGCCCCGGATCACCAGCCAGCGGGGTGACTCTGGCAGCAGAATCGCGCAGCCTGGACCAGGGGATTGAGTGGGGGAGTTGGGTTCTTACCAAGTGAGGAAAGCTTCAGGACTCGCTGCCGGGCTGGAGCAGGGTGGAGATCGCGCTGCTCCCCTTGCCATGCCGCACGAGCCGCTCCAAATTGTGCTGTAGGCGGCTGCGCCCACACACCGAATGTCGATCATCCCCTCCCTCTACTACCCCCCCCCTCCATTCTTCTTCCCTTCCACTGCCCACCCACCTCCCAGGGCCAGGGCGGGGCCGAGGGGTGCGCCCACCATCCATCGCCAGTTGTGGGGAACATGGTGCAACCCCGCGTCCACCACCACGGCCGTGAGGGCGCCGACGGTGAGCAGCAGCTCGTACACCTCCACCGTGGCCCCTCGGTGGGCGGCGGGGGCCAGCTCGCCCAGGTAGGCCGGCACCGCCACGGCCGACATGCCGATGCCCAGGCCGACCACCACACGGCCGGCGACGAGGCCGGCCACGCCGGGGGACAGCGCCATGGCCAGGGGCCCGACGACGAAGAAGACGCCGTCCGCCGCCAGGGCGGCGCGCCGGCCCCAGTGCAGCATCACCGCGCCGCCCAGGAAGGTTCCGAACACGGCGCCCAGCTTGGCCCCGGCCATGATCAGCTCCTCGGTGGCGGTGCCGGTGCCCAGTGCCTCCCGGATGGCCAGTATGGCGCCGCCCTGGAGCAGTGGGGTGGGCCAGGCAGGGCGGGAGAGCGTGTGAAAGGGTGGGCAGGAAGGTCTGTGGTCCAGGTAGCCATGCATGTAGATTTTGGGTATGACGAGGCTGGCTGGGGTGTCCATGAAGACGGCCACAGGTACACCCTAGACCGACATCTACCCCACCATAAGACCGAGGTCATAGCCGAACAGGAACCCTCCCAGGGCTGCATGGACGGGCGTGGGGAAGTCGGTGGGGGAAGAGGGGGAGGAAGGTGGCCACAGGCAGCAATGAAAAAGCAGCACACGACTCACATGCGCTCAGCACCACGCGGAGCAGCATTTGCTCCCGCTTTTTCAGACTAATTTCATCGGTTTGGTGGGATTTCCTGCTGCCGTGATGGGTAGGATCGGGACCCCTCCATGGTGTTAAAGCCGGCCAGGAAGTGATCTCGGCAGCTGCACTGCAAAAACTTTTGACTTTGGAGGCCTGCTCCGAGGTCTAGCCCGGCAAACGTCCGCCAATCTTCGACCGCGATCCTCTGGTGCGCCCCTGCTCGGGCTTCCCGCAGGCCACCTCGGCGAGTGTGGGAGCTTGAAGGGCTCGCGCGCCCTCCTGAGCAAGGAAAATCCAAATCGGATGGGATTCTCCTGCGCTTGGGCCTGCTGTACCCTGGGCCAACCACCGTCAGAAGTCTCTGCTTGCAGACTTAATCACACCCAATTTTACTATTTCGAGTGTTTGTTGAGCTCCTCGGTGCAGCCCGGTGATGGTCAGTGTCAGCATGGTTTCGTGCGTGACATGGTCTCCTCGACGTTCAACACCCGGTCGCCTTCCCGGCGGGCCCAACCGAACGAGGATCTACGTCGCATCATCTGCAGAGCATGAGCAGTTCCAGGATCCCGAGAACCAGCTACGAAGGTGATGCCCGCTGTGTGAGGACCCTGCATGGCCTTCCCGTGCCGTTTGCATGCGCGGGCGCCTCACCCGCCTCCACCTTACTTAGCCCTTGACGTTCGCCATGCAGATACGGTGCGCGATATGGGAAGCCCTACCTGCTGCAGTCGATTGTGGACACGGCCCCTCGCGTGCGAGTGCGAAAGGCGCGCGACAGGGCACGGGATCAGCTGGCAGATCTCGCGGTAGGGGCTGCGGAGGGGGAGGGGCGAGGAGGGGGGCTGCACTGACCATCCGTCAAAGTCCAACCCATCTCTTGCTTTCCCTCATACACCGGCATCCCAGGCTCCAGATCCCTCTCCCCTCCTTCACCTCATTCCCTTGCGCCCACCGCAGGTGATGAACGAGCGGCTGATGCACGGCGACGACGCGCGCGCGGCCGCCATCCGCCAGCGCCTGGACTACCTGCGCCGCAGGCGGCTGGCCTGGGAGATGGTTTACGACGTGGTGATCAGGGACGACGCGCTGTGCACGCTGAGCGTGATCGAGGAGGCCAACAGCCGCGTGCAGCGCATCCTCAGCGAAGAGCACCGCGAGCGGGCGGGGGTGGCCTCACTGCGTCGCCAGATGGTGGAGCTGCAGGGGGAGGTTGCGAGCGCACGGGCGCGCCTAGACGCCACCCAGGAGGCTCTGGCCAGGAACATGGCCGCCATGGAGCGCCTGAGGGTGGAGGCCGAGGCTCTGCAGGGCCTGGTAGCTGGCGGGAACCTGGTTGAGGCGGGCGAGCCAAGCCAAGCCACACCCCTGCTCCAGCATGGATTGGGTGAAGTGCAGGGCAGCGGAGCGGGAACACCTGGACGGCCAGAGCCACCCATCGCCCTGCCTTTTACGAGCTCCGCCGCCATTGGTTTGACGAGTGAGGAGCGGGCACTCGCCCGACCTTCCTCGCATGCAGCACCACCCATGGGTGGCCATGCGGCAGCCCCGCCTCCGCAGGTCAAGCGGCGGCGTGGCCTCAAGTCCAGCCTGTTCCTGGAGCCAGGGCTGAAGGAGCACTGGTATGGCGTCGCGTTTTGCAGCCAGCTCCAGCCGGTGAGGATGCTGTTGGATGCTGGACACAGCTGCGGCGCGGCGATCGTACCGTAGTATGGCCGGGCTGCATGCCTTGGAAGCATGCCTTGTTGATGTATTGAGGAGGTGCCTTTCGTGCCCCTTTGTCACGCAGGGCTCTACGCTTTCGTTTGAACTTTTTGGAGAGATGTGGGAGCTGCGCCGCCAGGATGGTGGGGACGTTGCGTGCGTGCCTGCTGGCAACCCTGCAAGCCCATCGCGCAGTCCAGGTGAGAGTAGAGGCATGCAGGAGTGCACGGCCTCGCTTCCAATTCAAGTGAAGAGTTGACCTCTGAGACAGAGGTCGTTCAGTTCCTAGTTTAGCAAGTTTGGTACGACTGGCTTACAGACAGGCACCAGGCAGGTACATAGCCCTGTGAGCTGCAGGCGTTGACCACTTTGATACCTCATGATGCCTCCCTTTCCACCCACTGGCCAGGGGGCGTGCCGTGCACTGAGGTGGACGGCTTCGTGTGGGTCTGGCCCGGGTCGCAGGCGCCCACCCCGCCGCCCACCGCCTCGGCCGTGCCGCTGGGCTTCCGCTGCCATGCTGAGATCGAGGTGGAGGTGCCGGTGGAGCACGGCCTGCTGCTGGAGAACCTGCTGGACCTGGCGCATGCCCCCTTCACCCATACCAGCACCTTTGCCAAGGGGTGGCCGGTGAGGTGGCGGGGCCCTGGGGAACCTCTTTGTTTATTGGGGTGGGGGGTGGGGGGTGAGTAGCGCTCGTGGCATCCGAATCTTAGGGGGGATGGAACTCGTCCGGTGTGAGCGGTCCAGTGACGAGGCATAGTAACCCACATACTCTTGTGCCATGCCGGGTCATGGTGCCTGGCAACCGGCAGCCACACTCTTTGCAGCCATCAAAGTAGTGGGTGGCCCCCTCCTAATCCCTATAATTTATTTCCAAACGTGCCCAGATCCCAGACGTGGTCAAGTTCCAGGCCACCAAGCTGCTAACGGGCAACTGGCAGCCCTACCCCATCACCATGTCCTTCGCCCCGCCAAACATGGTGGTGTCGCTCATCGGCTTATCGCGCCCAGGCGTGGTGGAAAGGGTGAGTGATGTTGGGGCGACTGCAGCTGGAGGATGGCCTTGGAGGCTGGGGTTGCTGAGTCGCGCCTCCTCTCCTTTCGGTGTTGGGCTGGGGCTTGCCGTGCAAGTACGCCGCATGCGCTCGACTCCTATCCCCCCTCCCTCATCGATAGGCAACTCTTTACTCACCCTCATGCGCGACCATGTCCCGCGTCGATTCCCTCGCCCAAGAAGCACCCCTGCCCCCTCACCACTCCAGGGTCTGAGCGCGGAGTCGTGCAAGCGCCACCTGCACCAGCTCCACGTCTGCCTGCCCAGCCGCCCCGGCCACACTCGCCTGCTGTACCGCATGAGCATGGACTTTGCTGGGTGGTTGCGCTTCGTACCCGGCATCGCTGCCTTCTGGCGCAGCATCGCCGGGCAGGTGCTGGGCGAGGACCTGGTGCTCGTCCGCGGCCAGCAGGACCGCATGCTGCGAGGGGCTGACACCTGGCAGACGCCGGTGTCGTACGACAAGCTGGCGGTGCGGTACCGGCGCTGGCGCAACCGGTTGGAGGGCGGGGAGCTGGACAGGGAGGTGGTGGCGCAGGCCGCGGCGGCGCTGGCCATGTCGGCTGGGGAGATGTTTGCGCTGTCGGAGGAGAGGTGCGGGGACGACAACGGCACCTGCGTCGCGGAGTGAGCTGGTGGAAGAGAGCAGTGGGCAGCCTCGGGCGTGCGCTGAGGAGAGTGTGAGCAGAGGTGTGCCCCTGCAGATGTTCGTTGTGTTTGATGCCGCTCAAGTGCAAGCCGTTCCCAGCCTCGACACATGCATGGGCCTGGCCAACATTTCATTCATGTAAGGTGGTGTTCAAGTGAGAGGATTCTCCAACGTGACATGGATCCGTCTGATCTGAGATGGACTTTTAGAAAGGACTGCACACACGGAGCAAGGAGCTGGCAAGTTCATTGACAATGTAGCGATGTGATCGCAGACAGTGCTGTCAGGAGTCAGAGCTTGATGCCATCTCCGGTTCCTTTGTTTCCTCCTGGCCCCGGGTAGATAAAGGAACGCCTCGTTATAAATAAATCACAGAAGCTTGGAGCCCTTGAGCAGCTGGTGATTGGGATTGAATTTGCAAGTTCCTCCGTCTGGGTCATCATTCTTTCTTTCGCAAGGGCGGGTTTAGGCGCGCGCTGGGCTTCTCCCAACCCCGCGCTTGATGCTGAACATCATATGGCGCTTGGCTGCATTCACGCTGACCAGCTTCATGAAAGTCACAGACACGCCGGTCACGCCAGGCCCCCGCGCTGTGTAGCTGAGGACTGTACGCTCGCTCTCCTGGCAGCAACTCCTTCGGGCGGAGGTCCCTCCCCGGCCGAGCACTGAGACATGGGTTTCCTGGACAGGCTTCGAGGAAGGAACCAGGAGGAGGCGGATCATGTTTCCAGCTTGGACGCTGCTACCGCTGCAGCAGGGAGCGACCCGAGCCTCTTCAATGTCGAAGCGTCGAGCAACACACTCCCCTCCTCGTCTGCCGGGAGTAACGCATTCGATATCCAGGCACAGGACACCAGCCGCTTGTACAACCCTTACGAAGGTAAATGGCGATTTCACATGGCATGCATGGCCGGAACCCTTCAACCTCCCCCAACCTCACTCACACAACCTCCTCATCCTCTCCTTTACAGGTCTCGCGGCGGTGAGCCGTCGCGAGGGCGTCCCTCAATTCCGACTCCCCCAGCAGCCCGAGTTCCTCTTCATCGAGGATGCCACCGTGCACACGCGATCGTGGTCGGAGAACCTAAGCTATTACACTGGGGCGGGCTACCTTGCCGGGGCCATGGCCGGAGGGGGCAGGGGGGGCATTCCAGGCCCTGTCCACCCCTCTTGCCGTGGACGGCGCCGGTGCTACCCAGCGCCTGCGCCTGAACCAGCTGCTGAACACCTCGGGGAAGCTCGGGCGTGCAAACGGTGCGCTGCCCTGCCTGTTTCTGCTGAGATCGGGGGGGTCTTGGAAGGGGTGGGCTCTCTAGGCTGTCAAGAGCAGAGAACCGGATGCCTGACCTGTGCATGACCCATTGCATCATGTGGACTTTGAGACCTGCCTGTGCATGAGTGCATCTTCTGGGATCACTCCATTCTCTCCATGCAATGATCAACCTATCTTCCATGCCTCACTTTCCCACTCTCTGATGGGCCCCCTTCCATGCAGGTAACTCGCTGGGGGCTCTTGGACTGATGTTTGCGGCGACAGAATCCTTTGGAAACTACATGTCGGATGGCGTCGTGCCGTCCGAGGTGGTGACTCTGGCTGCGGGAGCATCGGCGGGGGCTCTGTACCGCTCGGTCAGGGGACCCCGCCAGGCAGGCGCCGCGGCGGCTGTGGGAGCGCTGGGCGCGGGCGCCTTGATCCTGGCGCGCAAGACCATCAGCCGTGGCCTGTGAACCTGTATTTACACAAGTTTGCGCACTGCCCTGCTTTGTCCCTCAGAGGTGTGGGAGTGTTGCTGGGTCGAGAAGGTCAGGGGGGGTTGACGCCTCAGCTTTTCCGGGTTGTTGTTCTGGCTTCCCCCTTTGCAGCTACTTTTGGGGCCTTTGCAGGGTCGATGGACAGGAGGGGGTCCCACAGGCGGCGCGCCCAGAGCCGGAGCTCCTCCTCCCGCTGCTCGTCCAGAAGGTGGGGTAAATTCTCCATCAGCAGAGCCTCGACTCTGTCTGCTGCCACCGGCGCCGCCCAGCTCGGGCACAGCGCCCTCAGCGGGCCGGCATGCAGACCCCGCGTGAGCTCAGTGACGAGGTGAAGCAGTCTCGGAGGCCAGTGTGGGTGGGCTTGGAGTAGGATTGCCCGCCTGGACAAGGATGATCAGGGGTAGGGGGGCAGGACATCTCAGTGCAAACAAGCAGCTCTGCATGCAGAGGATCCCGAGCACCAGGTCGCACCAGGCGTGCACACTTGCATTCCAGAGGGTGAAGGAGGTGAGCATGAGCAAGCATTTCTACAGGCAAGGCTGCATTTACCACTGATGTTCATCCCTATCAGACAGCACACCACTGGCAGGCAAGCACGCCCGAACTTCCCAGCGCACCTGACTGACGCGCTGGGGGGAGGCAAGTAGATGTGGTGCGTGAAGCAAGCAAGGAGGTCACGCAGGCTCTGACGTGTGCATGAATCCGGCGCTGCACTTGTACCCAGGATGAGGACCCCGTCCCCTGGGCCCAGTGTCCTTGCCTGCAGGGCCAATCCCGTGCAGGGGAGGGCCAGGAGGGACTCCTGAGGGAGGTCCACAGGTCTACAGGGCGGCACGGCATGGGAATGCCCAGCTCCCTAAAAACCCACCCCTAATACCATCTCAAATATTGAACAGCCCTGGACCCCACACCCCTCTCCCACCTACCTGTTCGAGCAAGGCCCGCTTGATTAGGGTGACAGAATGGCTTGCTGCCCCCTGTCCCTTGGCCTGCCGCCCCAGGTCTGTGATGAATATGTTTTCCACGCTTTCCAGCAGGACAATGGCAGGCGCACAGGCTTTGGCGACAGCGAATGCCTGGGAGAGATAAGGTGGGCAGTTTGGCGGGTGTAGGGTGAAAGCATTGCTTGGAGCTGCAGGAACACGAAACCTCATGTCCAGGCACACACAATTTGCTTTTCCTCCAGGGAAGCATGCTCCAGCCCACCGTGCGAATAAGGGTTGCCGGCGCCACACTGGGCAGGCTGTCTAGTTTGGCAGGACTCAGGTCCACGATCACAGCTCCAGCCGAGGCGGCAATGGCATGCACGGCGCAGGTTTTGCCGCTCCCAGGTGCGCCAAAGAGCAGCATGGGTCGCAGGAACCCTGCTCCGCTGCATGCATGCAACAAGGCAGGAGTGGGATGGTGGTGCCAGAGGACACACCCTCCGCCTTGCCCAAGTAGCCCAGGGTCAAGAGCCTCCCCGCGTGTGACCTACCCCGTGCGCAGGTTGGGCAGCGCTAGGGGCAGCGTGCCCAGCATGAGGAGTGCATGCTTGACCCCTGGCATGCTGACATCAGCATGCGTGGCATCCTGAGGGCCATGGGAACCCTGACGGGTGGACCTGGCCACATTGGACGCCTTGCCGCCTGCTGCAGGGGCCGAATCGGCCGCGGCACCGCCATGACGGGGAGGCTCGGGCGGACCGGTTTCATGCACCGGGCAGTAGGCATCCAGGCTGGTGGGAGGCGGGTTGTACATGAGCCCCAGCTCCACTAGTTGTGCTGCCATTGCATCCAGGCCCGGCAATCCTTGCGTCTGATCCTGTACTTGCGTGGGAGGGTTTCATGTTGAGCTTGGCAATGCGTGGGAGCAGGATGTTCAGGCCAATGGTGGGGACTCCCCTCATAAATCGCAGCGCTCAGACATACATCACTAATGCTACCTTGCTCCCTCACCATCACAGGCCCCAAGGCTTTGTTGCCATGCGCCCATTTCTTCCTTGACTTCTTGCTGGCTTGGGCCATGCTGGCCTTTCTTGGCCCGGCCCCTGCCTTGCGGCCGTTGGTTTTCTGTGGTATATTGGTTGAAAATTTGAGTGTGATATCGATCACTGGCAGTCTCAGGGCCTGGCTGCGAATGATGGTTCCCCAGAAAGGGGGCAGCAGCAAGAACTCCGCACCATTCCAGGGCAGTATTAGAGGGGCAGGGCAGACCTACTCTGCCATATCGCACCTTGGCGACGCAGCTGTCTCCATGGTCAGCAGGATCACCATCCCTGAAATCCTGCAAGGTCCGCATGCAGACCGCCAGCCAGGCACGGCGGCCCGCTTCCTTCTCCAGCACCGCAAGGCACAGACCGTCCCGTTCCCAGGAGACAAATGGAGGGGCCAGTCCTTCCATGCCAGCGTCCAAGAGCGTGGCCCCTGGCATGGATGGTGCCCCAGGCTCTCCCTCCAGCTGCTGCCACAGGTGTTCGGTTGCACTACAAACCCGCTTCAGAACTGCGAGGCACACGGACTCCCGTGGCTGGATGGGAGAGCCCCGTCGATCCTTCTTAGATGCGGTTGCTGGTGCTGTGGAGCCGGAGCGGGGAGGCGTACCTACTGCTCCCCTGGCGCCTGCCGCAGGTGGGCCCCCGGGTGGTGCTCCGCTCCCACCCTGTCCGGGACTGGAGGGCCTCTCGGGTCCGCGCCATGCACGCGGTGCCTCAGGGGTGCCTGGCTCCAGGCTCACAGGGAGGCTCTTGGGCGCGAGGTGCATGAGGTGTGCGGAGATGAAGGCCTGGTGTTGGTCCGGGAGGAGTGTGCGTACATCATCGACGGCACGCTTTGAGGCCTGCAGGCCTTGCAGCTGCATGGGGATGGTGAGGGTGCCATTGGGAGCATGCAGCATGTTTCCTTGAAGCGGCATGACTGGCAAGGCACAGGGAGCAACAAATCTGCAGAGCAGCAAAGCACTAGAAGCACAACCTTCCACACCAGTCAAATGCATTGGGCCCCCATGCCCACCTCGTGGAGAATCGCTTGCTGCCACAAGGGGCCTTCCTGGGAGACCTTGCGCTCCTGCACCTCCCTCATGGTCCTCTCCAGTTCGGCCTGCATCATGCTGCGCATTTTCTTTCTTTCTGCTTCTGCAGCAGCCACAGTCGCTGTGGCGGCACTGCAGGACGGGCCGATCAAGAGGGAGCGCAGCCCCTGGCCCAGCCGCCGGCGCCGCCTGACGAGAAAGCCGCGGGCGACAGCCTGGATACGGATCGCTGCATCAGCTTCACTGCTTCCTGTCAGGGTTGCCCTGTCTGCCGGCTTCCTGCATGCAATCCGTTCTGATGCCCAGGGTCGGACCGCGCATTGGGGAATGGTCAGCTCCCCCTGTTCACTTTGAGAATGGGGAGGGAGAAGGCATACAAACGCAGGGATGCCGCTGCCAGGTCCCCTTGGGATGTCAATGCCTGGCAGCCCTCCTTTCAGATCAACCTGTTGCAAAAGGAGGCCATCCATGTTGGTCAGTCACGGAGCCGCACCTAAACGTCAGTTGGAGCAAGATCTCTGTCCAACACAGCAGAGATACACACAATCAGGCATGAGAGCACTGGGCGCGACAGCTGTACTGCTGACGCATGACTACATACCAGGTGCTGCCGTATTTCCACTGCCCTTCCCAGGCAGGCCTGCAGGCACTGCGCTACTAGCTCCAGCTTCTGTGGCTGAACCAGTCCTGTGTGTGCCCCCGCTAAGGACGATGCAATGTCCAGGTAGGCATTGTACATCCTGGCCCACTCTGACTCTGGATGCTGCAGAGGAAGTTGAAGTATTAATGAACTCCATCATGAGATGGTTCGCCATAATTATAATCATCATATGCTACCTCAGCTGGTGGCTTTGGGATTTGTCAAGTCCAGAAAGCTCTTTGACCTTTTTGTCATTGCTAGACGCCTCCAGTTCGCAATCCAGCAAGCCGCGCAGCTTGATATGATTGCTACGCCATAATTCATCGTAGAACCTACGCAAGCGATTGACATATGTTGCTGCGGACCCACACCCTGTCGACATGTACAGATGGCGAGGGCACCCACCCGCAGGTAGTCCCACTCACGAGCTCGACATTGGGCGTCTAACTCCGTAAATATTCTTCAAGATTTAATGACTGTGCATGGAAAGGTCTGGGGTGATTGATCGTTCTCAATCTGGTTCGTACTTCGGTGACATGTGGCTTATCGGGTGATTGATCAACTTGCGTGTAACCTACCCCTCTCCTTTGACGTGTCAAGTACGGATAGGGAGGCTGAAAAAACAGAAATGATTTGGACATTACGAGCTCAGTTGGGGAATTTGGGATGAGGCGGAACAGCTGTGCCATGTCATGCAAAAAGGCTTCGTCACAGGAGTTGACATGGTTACGCACTCGTTCAGAGCTTCTCAGCCACGTAGAAGGAGGAGTACATATTGACACGGTCCATGCATCCCTCCTCGATGGATGACACACGCTTGACCTGTTGCAGTGGGGAGGGTGGGCCATTGGGTCAAGAGGTGGCATTGCGGGTGTTTCATCGAGCAAAGCTACACCTGTGTCACACCCCAAAGGCAAGACGAAGGCATGCCCAGGGCCCCGACCTGCAGCTGGGGCGCACCTCAAGCCCAAACAGCCACAAGTCTCAGCTCAGCTTGCCACTGACCTTGAAGCCCGCCTTGGCGATGAGCGGTGCGTAGGGGGGCGACAGGGCGGCAGACCTCCAGATGACCTTGCCGCCCTTGACCACCTGCCGGCCCAGGGCCGCGGCGACCTCCTGCGGTCCAGGCGTGTGTAGCTGGTTGAGTTGGGGAGGTCATTTCTTGACCCCGGTACGGGAACACCACGACCAGGATCCAGTGCCGCCCATGCCGGATCGAAGGGCGCAGGGTCGAAGATCGCGAATCAGAACTGCCATTCACCATCTCAGCAGCCCCCCTACCTCTGCCTGCGGGAAGCTGAGCCAGTCCACGTGGTCCATGAGGATGACCTTGCTGTACTTGCGCTTGTTCAGGGTGGGCAGGAAGAAGCCCGTGTGGATCTGCAGGGAGTCCAGGGCTCCCTGCTTCAGGTTGGCAAAGCCGTGCGGCGTCAGGTAGGCGGGGCAGTTGTTGCGCGCATAGCGCCCTGCGGGGGGAGGCGTGGGAGGTGGGCCGTGGGAGGTCTGACGTGGGAGTTGCAGGCGCCGCTGTGAGGCCGACCCTCCGAACCCACGCACAGCCATGACCTGGGCCAGCCGCACAGCGCACAGCAGGGCACGCCGTCCGCCCTCGGCACCGAGCACGCATAGGGTAGCGTGACCCGTGCTATCATGCCAGCTCACACCACGACTCCTACTCACCCGCGAGGCAGTTGTAGTAGAAGCAATTGTCGTCCCTCAGGCTGTACCCTCGCACCACGCCGTCGAAGACGCGGGCCGCGTATGTGCTCAGCCGCACGCCGTCCTTGCGGATGAGGGCGGCCTGCTTGCAGGGGATGCCGGCGCCAAACCTGCGAGGGGGAGGGTGGGGGGGGGGGGGGGCGGCTCAGCTTGCGCTGGTCTGAGGTACGGGCAGCTGCCTCCAGCACGTGCCTGCGTGATACAGCCCAGAAAACATACAACCCATACTCGACAACCCCCCCCTCGCTTCTCACCAGAGGGTCACACGGTTGAAGAGCAGGGCCGCAAAGAACTGGACGAACAGGGAGGAAAGCCAGACCGGGGCATAGACCAGGAAGCGCACAACCCAGAGGCCTTCCCAGACCTGAAAAGAAGAGAGATTGTGAGGGGATACAATTCATCAAGTTTTTGTCAGTTTGCCAACAGCCGGCATGCCAGTCTCCTGGTGTTTTCTTGGAAGCCAAACCCCACGTCCAGCCAAGCCTGCACACCTTGACTTGGTCCTCCAGTGTGGGAGCGGAGACCAGGCGCTTCATGCCACCACCCAGGCCCAGCGCCCAGAACAGCCACTGCGCCATCCACACGACGGCGCCCTGCGAGGAGCCAGCGAGGGAAGCGGAATATTGAGCTTTGGAGAGAGGCCCTCACGCGCAATGGAGGGCTGGGGCTGGTGCATTGCCAGCACATTATACTGTGGCCGGCCAGGGGCTTCGACTTCTCGTCCCAGGTCATCCACACAGGGCAGGAGAGTCTCCATGGGTGCAGAGCAGGTGGGCGTTATTGACCTCCCCCTGCCCCCCTCCTCTCCTCGTTAAACCAATTCTCCACCCCCAAAAAACTCCCACTCACCATGCCGCCCTGGTAGTAGAGGCCCTGCCTGAAGTAGTGCAGGCGGTCGCGCCAGAACGCATGCGAAGTCTGCGTCAGGAAGGGGCTCAGCTCGCGCTCATACAGGCGCGGGAAGTCGGCGTGGCGTCCCTCTCCAAAGAGGCTCCACACGTCGTCGTAGCCCAGTCGACGGATGGCCACGGCCTTGAGCTCCAGCAGCGCCGACTGCGCGGGGTTGCAGTCCACAGAGTGCACCTGGGCGGCGCCGGCCAGGCACAGGTGCAGTGTGTTGCAGCCGCCGGAGGTGAGGGTGAGGCAGACGTCGTCGGGCTGGATGTCCAGGATGGGCTCGTCCACCGCAGGGTCCTCCCAGGACTGGGTATACAGGAAGGTGGGAGGGAAGCAGTGGGGGGCCTCCACCTGCAGATATGGAACGGAAGTTTGCGGAGGGAAGTTAGGAAGGACCATGCAGCATTGATATCAAAAGCTATCATTCTAGAATGTTTTCGAGGGCGAGGCCGTGCTCTGACCTACTCCGCCACCCCTGTGCATGCACCCACCCGAAACACCCGCCCACCTTGGGCTCCACCAGCTGCGCTGCCAGGGTGGGCGCCCGGCCCAACCACACGTAGAAGGGGCAGCGGAGTGGGGCGGGGACATAGGGGATGGTGCCCTCGCCGTTGCGCTCCCACACCCGGCACAGCTTGTGGTCCAGGTAGTGGCGGCGCTCGGGGCCGATGTCGATGTTGTCGGTGTCGAAGACGCTGCGCCAGAAGAAGCGGCGCACCCAGGACAGCTGGCGCAGCGGGAAGTCGAACTTGGAGGAGACGTAGAAGTCGGTGACGCCCAGGATGCCGATGGAGGGGTCCAGGTAGCTGGCGGCGGCGTCGATTGCCGCGAGGAAGTCGGGGATCACTGTCGTTGGTTTGGGAGGCTGGGGATAAGTGCTTTGATTCGAGGTGTGGGAACTCGTGGCATGGGTGCAGGCAGCACGATGGATTGTGTAAACCGTCAAGGTGCCGAGGCAAGGAAACGGTGAGTCCTGACAAGGTCCCAATGCGGAGCGAGTTCAGGAGGATAGGGGCACAATTGTGAGAGGTCATCAGCGTTCTCAACAATACGCTCAGCTGAGCAAGGGAAAAGCATGTCTCGATGCCTGAAAAGGGCAGCGCTTTCACCCCATTTCCCACCCCTGCACGTACTTGAGAGGGAATAGGAGAAGGTGACGAGGGTCGCAACATCGCCGGGGGGAACAAAGGTGCAGGCGTCACCTTCCACCACAGTCACGTTGGTCCAGCCATGCTGAGCCACCTTCTGCTCCGCCTGTAAATGGGATGGCAGGGAGAATTTTGTTGGCCACCTATGGTTGTCAGCTATCAAGGGTGTACCTTGGAGCAGAAACGGTCTCTGGAATGCCACATTCACCAAGCCCTGCCCCACCTGTCTGCACAGGGAGGAACACAGATCCACCACATAGATGTGGCTGAACCTCTTCAGATCCATGAACTTGGACATCAGCGCCACGTTCTCCTGCGCCAGGCAAGGTGGTGTGTGGGGTGGATTGTGAAGTCGACCTTTTTGTGCACTTTGCCAGGGTTCTGAGCGGTCATCGCCACAAACATGGCAGACTCCTAAACAAGTATGGATTGAGTTGCTGGTGTGGCCATGTACCTAATCCCAAGAAAATTGATCCCAAGCTCCCAACTCACGGCTGTGCCGCCGCCCAGGTCGACCCAGACCATGTCAGAGTTGGCCTTCAGTCGTGCAGCGCAGGCAGCCACGAGCGGCTCCCGGCCCCACAGGAACTTGGAGCGGAAGGCATCGTCTGCGTGTTCATTTGCAGGGGTGGGATGGATCAGCTCACAGGGGTTTCCACTGACTGGGCATGGAACTCCCATCATCGAAGCAGCATACAGGCAACCCCCGGACCCATGCTCATCCCACCCACATGCATGGGCCTGGGGTCCGTAAAACTGCTCCAGCCTCTGAGCATGACTCCCATCAGTCCTCAGCTTCTTGAACCTGGAGCGACAAAGGAAAGGGGCATGCATTCAATATATCAGGGGCTCCTGCCTGGAACACGTTTTCCCACCTCGCACAGATCGGAATGGAGCTGCCACCCCGGAGCCCCACCAGGCGGCGCAACTCACCAGATGTTCTTCAGTACGGTGAGATCGGCCTTGATGTCGCCAACCCTGGACGATATGCCGGCCTGCTGCAGCCTGCGCAGCAGGCTGGAGGAGCGCCGCAGGGATGGCACATTCTCGCTTCCGTCGCCGCCTTTGCCCATGGTGTCGAGCAGGGGATGGTGGGCAGGGAGATCGGACTGGTCGTGCTGGTAAAGCCGTCTTCAGCGCATGATTTCTCAGGTTTTATTCCTGTGTAGATCCCCCAGCATCGTGTTGCGCCGGGTCTGTCTAGATGCTGTTGTCAAAACGGTATATGCGGCATCAAACCATACAAATCCCCGGTCCAGACCCGACCAGGGCCACGGAACCGGGCCTGATGCTGGCTTGTCGCTCATCATGGCATCCAGTGTTGCATTGTACAACTTCTTTTGGGGGTCTGAAGTGTGTTATGGGGCCTTGGTATGTGCCTCCGGGCCTGGCTCGTGCCATTGCTAGCCATGTCGTAAATGGTATCTTTCCGAGAATCTTTCGCGATTTGAATTTCCGACAAGGTCCCTAGGTTCCTCGCACCGTAGCAACACTGCACTGGGACGAACGGCTGGCAACGCGATGGCAAAGCAAGGAGCAACCACTGACTGATCGTACATGCATGTACAGAGCTGTCGGTTTCACACTGATATGGCTGGGCGGCGCATGGACAGCCATGCTGCCTGCACGGCCTTGGGCCCCCGCCGGCAGGCCTCCAGGATGCTGCCCAGCTTCTCCCGTGCCCCCTCCTCCCCGTCGATGGTGGCCCCCTGTGCCAGGGAGGCCGCCATGCTGCTTGCCCGCCGCACCACGGCGTCCGGCAGGCCCGCCAGCCTGCGACAGGTAGAATGGAGGCACGGGCTTGGGTCGCAACAGGGCCTCAATGCGGTCCTCATCACCCTCTAGCAGAACCCCGGCAACCCACACACCACATTCTTGTGGGGCTATTCAAAGCCCGGAGCACACCACTACTTTCCTCCTTTCCTCCCTCTTTCCCCCCTCGAAGAACACATGTACACCAATCAGCCCACCTGGCGACGTTGACGCCATAGCTGGCGGGGCAGGCCCCCGGCACGAGCTTGTAGAGGAAGGTGACGTGGTCGCCGCCGTCGCCGTCCACGCGGCAGGCCATGTGGCACACCGCCACCGGCAGCGCCACCTGTGCGTGCTCCGCCACGGCGTGGTAGTGCGTGGCGAACAGGCCGCGGCAGCGCAGGTCGCTTGCCAGGTGCTCCAGCACCGCGCCGGCGATGGCGGCGCCATCGCTGGTTGCCGTGCCACGGCCCAGCTCGTCCAGCGCCACCAGGCTGTGCCGGGTGGCACGCGCCAGCGCGGCCGAGGTCTCTGCCATCTCCACGAAGAAGGTGGACTGGCCCAGGAGCAGGCGGTCGCGCGCGCCCATGCGCACGAACAGCGAGTCGGCAGGGGTCAGGCGCAGGCTCGCCGCAGGGACCCAGGCCCCCACCTGAGCCAGCACCACCGCCAGGCAGATCTGGCGCATCAGCGTCGACTTGCCGCCCATGTTGGGGCCTGGGCGTGCGTGGGTTGTGTGAGGGGTGGGGGGAGTGAGGGGGATGGGAGGCGAGGGGGCGGGGAGGTGATGGGTCGAGGGGTTCCTGGCGCCCAGTGTGGGTCATGGAGAGGCCGCAAACGGGCCTGGGATGAGGGTCGGCACGTGACGACTTGGTGCGCACCGCCAGCGGAAGAGCAACGCTGCCCCCCCATCTTCCTACCACACCCAACCGACCGACCTGTCAGCACGAGGAAGGGCGGCGCGTCGGCTCCCAGCGACACGTCGTTGGGCACAAACCCGCCGCCGCCGCCGCTGGACATGGCAGCCGCCTCCATCACCGCGGAGACGGGGTGCCGCAGGTCCTTGGCCTCAAACATGGGGCCTGAAGGTTGTTGGTACCAGGAGGAGCTGACTTGGAGGGGAGGCAGGGTTGAGGGGTGTCCTCTGGGGGACGTCTACGCATCATGAGGAAGGCTGCAGGGCCTTCCCCCATGTGCACTGCCAGCGCACTCTCTCAATGTCCCCTGCCCTCCCCTCCCTACGACCCCTGGACCCTCCCCTCTTCTCACCGCCGACGTCGGACCAGGGGAGGATCTCGGGCCGGCACATCGGCCCTGCGCTGGAGCCGGCAGCCACCGCCAGCGAGAGCAGGGCGTCCAGCTGCGCCGAGCACTCGACAGCCGCCGACCAGACGCCCTGGTGCTCGGCAAAGCGCCTCAGCAGCGCCTGTGGAGCGAGGAGTGTGCTTTGAGGTGTGGGGGGTGGGGAGAGGCATGCCGAGAGTGGTGGGTGGGTTCGTGGCCGCCACCTTCCTCTGGGATCCTCTCAGAGTATCCAGACCTGGAGCTCATCCCTCGCCATCCCAGCACACCAACTCACACCCTGTCTTCAAAACCTCACCACGAGGATGCCGGCCTGGGCCACGACTCGTGCCTCATGCGCCGCCTCGCGCCGCTTGACCAGGGCCCTCAGCTGGGTGTTGGTGTATCGCCGAACCCCCTTCTTCGCCGTCATGGGCTCCCAGGAGGCGGGCGTGGTCACCGACTGCGGAAATGGTGGGCAAAGATGGGGAGGCTCGGGGATCCTGGCGGCAGACCCAAGGCTCTGGCCTGGGATGGCCAGGCTCGTCGCAGAGGGCAATCGGCGCGCAAACCAGTGCGGCCCCCACCGCTACGCCGACAAACACCTCGGGCAGCTGCAGGACGTGGCTGTCCTTATTGAGTGAGACGTAGGTCACCCCCGCTCGAGTCTTCAGCAAGCCCTTCACCTCCTAAGGCATGGGCGAGAGTTGGGATGGCGACTTGGGTTTCCGGTCACAGCACATGTGAGGGCACATTTGGAGGGCGTAGCTCGAACGCAAGATGCCCTACGCTCCGCCAACTCCCAGGCCAGCACAGGAGCCCTTCCTCCTCCCCGTCCAGGCCCGGCAACGCCACGCACCTCGAGGTAGTCGTCCAGCGCGGCATCGGCGGCCACGATGGCGCGCGTCGCGGCGTCAAAGTCCGCGTCCACCCCCTGCGGCAGGGTTGGGTCAAGGCGGGGGGTCTTCACAGAGCACAGCCATTTGTGCCCCGCCACCCCGACACATGCCAGGCAAGACA
>NW_011934399.1:314886-319397 GCF_000733215.1 Auxenochlorella protothecoides
TCGGCGGGCAGGATGTGGCCGGTGGCCTCCGCGGCCTCCCAGTCCGTGGCGTCCCACATCTCCTTCAGCGGCCCGTCCAGGTGCGGGAATCGCCTGCCAGGCTGGGTCAGGTCGGCCAGGAGGGGGCTGGCGACGTCGACGCCTGAGAGCAGGAGAGGGCGGCAGTGTTGTTGAGGGATTGGGACTACGCTGGGGACTCCAGCCGGCAGCTTTGACGCGACGGCGGGCCTTCCCCTCCACCTTCCTTCCAGCAAAACCCCACGAAATCTACTCCCCCACACTCACCCTGGAACTGCGCCACGGCATCCTGGATGCGGCGCAGGCCGCGCAGCGTGGCCGCCACGCCCCGCACCCGCCGCCGCGCGGTGTCCTCGTAGAGCACGACACGCGGCGCGTCGCGCGCGGGCCCCAGGCCCAACCCCGCGGCCGCCAGGCGCACCACCGCACGCTGGACGTCGCCCAGGCCCGCCAGCTGGCGTCGCGCGGCGGCGCCGGCGTCGGCCGCGGCGCCCAGCAGCTCGGCCACCGCGTCTTGACGCGCGCGGATGGCGCCGGGGTCGAACAGCGGGCGCGCGAGCCAGGCGCGCATCGCGCCGCGCCCGCCGGGCGTCACGCAGTGGTCCACGGCCGCCAGCAGCGAGCCGGCCAGGCCGGCGCCGGCGTGAGTGCCGGCGCCGCCCTCGCCGCCCTCCAGCACCTCCAGGTTCTCCAGCGCCGCCGCATCCATGGCAAGGTGGCTGGTGTGCGCCGGGCGGGGGCCTTGCATGCATGCGTCGCCATTCGATGCTGAGTCCACACCAGGACCGGTCTCCCCCGACCCGCTGCCGACGACGACGTCCAGCGCCTCGACCTCAGCCAGCGCCAGCACCTGGTCCTCCACCAGCGCCTCGCGCAGGTAGCGCAGCGCGGCGCCCAGCGCGCCCAGCAGCGGCGCGTGAGCGGCCGGGTCGGCGGCCGCCGCCAGGACCGGCGCGCCCCAGCGCTCGCGCGGCCGCGCCGCGGCCAGCCTGTGCAGGGCTTCCTCCGCATCCCCGCGCCCCGCGCAGGGGCCCCGCTCCACGCAGCGCACGCCGGGCAGCATGCCGCGCACGACGCGCGCGCTGGGCGCGCTGAGCGCGCCGGCGATGACCACCTCCGCGGGGCGCAGCGTGCACAGCAGCGCGCGCAGGCCGCCGCGCAGCTCGTCCTCGGCCCACTGGCCGGCGCGCAGCCGCGCGGAGGCCACGTCCACCGCCACGGCGCCCAGGCTGAGCTGCGCCGGGGAGGCCAGGGGGTCGCACGCCGCCCCGGGGCCCGGCGACGCGCCGGGCAGCGAGGCCGGCACGCGCCCGGGGGGGCCGTCGTGAGCGACGCCCGCGGTCGCCGTGCTTTCCAGCTCCACCAGGACCAGGAGCCAGGTGGGGTCCGGGGTGGAGGACACCATCTCCGCGTCCGTCAGCGTGCCGGGCGTCAGCACCGCCACCTTCTCGCGGCGCACGACGTTCACCTGGAGCGAGGGGCGCGGTGGTGGGTGTGCATGTGTGGGGGTGGGGCGGAGGGTTTGATGTGGCGGCCGTGGAGGTCATCGACGGCTGGAGTGGGTCTGGGAGCATGCGCATGGGTGTGGTGCCCCAGAGAAGGCCCCATGCAGCATTCGGCCGTCCCCGCGAAAGACCATCGCTTCCAATCCCTCGTCCTTCTCCACTCCTCCATCTGCATGCTGCCCCTCGGGGGTCCCTCCACCGTCTCCCCCTCTCCCGCACATGCACCAAAACAAGACCCCATGCACCTTCTTCTGGCCGCTCTGGCGCCGCTTCTCGTTGCGCGCGGCCAGTGCCTCCGGGGTCTCGGTCTGCTCGATGACCACCACCTTGACCCCGGCGCGCGCCAGCGTGGCCGCCATACCCGCGTAGGCGGCCTCGGGGAAGCCGGCGTGCGGCTGCTCCCCCCTCATGTAGGTCAGGCCCAGCAGCTCCACGCCCACGTGGGCGTCCATCTCGAACAGCTCGTAGAACTTGCCCATCTTGAAGAGCAGGACCGCGTCGAAGTTGGCCGCCTTGAAGGCCCACCACTGACGCTGGCCCTCGGAAATCTTGGCGTCGTGCAGCCATGTGGGGGGCAGGAAGAGGGTGGTGGGGTCGTAGCCGGGGTCGCCGGGGCGGCGCCCCTCCGCGTCCCGCACCCGGTCGGGCCGCAGGAAGGGGAAGCGGGACGTCGCGCGCACGCCAAAGCGCTCGCTGGGACCGGCGGACAGCGCGCCGCCCAGCGCGCTCCCGGGCTGCGTGAGTGGTGGTGGCAACGGATGTCGTGATGGGGTGGGAGTGCGGGTAAGAGGCCGCAGCCCTGGAGGAGAGGCAGAGCTGGGTGAGAACGATGCCCATCCCCTGAGGCGGCTCACAAGATGTAAGAGGGTACTCCTCTGAGCCATGGTCGCGTGGCCGAGCATCCCCAGGGAGGCATTCAGAAGTCCCCTTTTCCACTCAGCAACCCCCACTGCCCAGCACCCCTCACCGTCGCGGCCGGCCCAGAGGTGGCCGGCGTGGCAAAGCTTGGGGTTTCAAGGGCTTCCGCCAGGTTCCTTGCAGCTGGTCTCAGACCGGAGGCTGGGGTCGCCGGGGGCAGGCCCCCCCTGGACTGCGATGCGGGGCAGGGGGTCGCCTGCGTGGTGGCCGAGGACACCCGCTTCCTCCCTGCAGCAGCACCGGCTCCAGGGGAGGCCTTTGCCGCCGCGCTGGCAGTCTTGCCGCCCGCCGGCTTTCGTGCGGGTTTGACGTCGCTCTCCGCCTCGCTCTCCTCCTCTTCTGCCTCGCTGGCGGCCATGCTCACGCTGTCATCGTCGCTCTCCTCCCCCTCCTCCTCGCTGGCCAGGAATTCGGAGCCCTGGGAGGCAGAGGGCTCGGCCTCGGAGTCAGAGTCCAGTACCTGGGCGGCCTTGGCGCGGGCGCGCTTCCTGCCCGGCTCCAGCACCTCGAAGCGGTCGCGCTCCAGGTCCACCCACTCCTCATCTCCGTCGTCGTAGGCAACGTAGGCGCGCCGCTTGCCCTTGCGCTCCTGCACCTCGCCCACCCGGCCCTCGAACCAGGCCTTCTCCGCCGGCCAGAAGACGCGCAGACGCTGGCCCTCGCAGACTGGGGGGGCGTTGCGCTTGGCGGCCCGGGCGCCCGGCGCAGGCGCGGCGCCCTGCGAAGATGCGTCGCCCGCAGGAGGCGAGGCCTTGGGAGTCGGCTGCAGGCACCCAGTGGTCACCGCGGTCGCTGCGGCTGTTGGTGGCTCAGACCCGGCCTCGAGGTCCAAGGCTCTGGCTGGGCTGGCCCTGCCCTTCTGCCTGCTGGGGGAGGGCTTCAAGCGAGGGCTCGAGCGCTTGCCTGCCCCAAAGAATGAGGCAATGGACCTCTGTCCACTGCCCATGGCGACAGGCTTTTTGGAGCTAGACATCTAGGTGGACTATACTTCCACAGTGTCCAAAGGGAAAGCCCTATTTAACCTTGTCTGGGTGTGAGCTACGTGTGAGCGTCCCTGACTATTCAAGCGACCCGGCCTGCCGGAACAGAGCGGGAGGCAGCCAGCTCGGGCCAGTCATCAAATTGACAAGCGGAAGGAAGCAGAGTGTATGATGTCAAGTGAGGAAACATGCCCAACAGCTTAGTAAGTCTTGTCATTTGAAGCCGAGAGGGCCCCTCGCACGAGATCGATGTCCGTGATCAGTTTTGAAAACTTCAGGGCGCACGCGCCATTGTCCTGCAAGCCTAGTACTGCTGATTCGTTCACGAGGACCAGGTCATGCATGATTCCTGAAATCAGTTCCAAGTGATACATTCGACGGCATCGCGGCACCCGTCCAGACCTTGCATTCGTCTCTGTCACGAGTGCTGGAGCCTGCGAGGCGACCGGAGAGCTGAGCTCAAGTGGCTCGCTGCAGTCATAGTAGATCCTCTGAAGCAATACCCACGAGTCGCAGGCCTTTTAGATCGCGATGACGGAGTATCACACGATATACAAAGGGCCGGAGGGGGAGACCACACAGTGGGATGACATCCAGAGGAAGCTGGGCAATCGCCCAGAAAAGGTGTGGGCGGCTCCGACGACCGTGGTGTACATGGGGTTTAGTGCAAGATGGAACATGTAGCGCCCATCTGGAATCCGGGGACCTTGTTGAGGGACGATGGCCTGCATGCTGCTTACCCCCATCACCTCCCTGGCCCACTCTGTGCATGATGCGTAGGACCCGGTCTGGAAGCCCCAGGCCTACACCCCCGAAGCAGAGCCGACCCGTGGCACCGAGCGCCTGGACGGGGAGGACGCGGAGGGGCTGGAGGAGGCGGAGGACGAGTTCAGCGATGACCGCTTCCTGGAGCAGTACCGGCAGCGCAGGATCCAGGAGCTGCAGGCCAGCGTCTCTCGGCCGCGCTTCGGCAGCCTGGAGGAGATCCGCCGCGACGACTTTGTTGCGCAGGTCACCAACGCCGGGGAGGGTGTCTGGGTGGTCTGCCACCTGTACAGCGACAGGTGTGGCGGTGTTAAAGATGGAATGG
>NW_011934399.1:320416-331261 GCF_000733215.1 Auxenochlorella protothecoides
TCCCCTCTGGGTGTTGCAGCGGTAGACCTTGGAAAGTTGTGATTGGGCCTTGGAATATCCCAGGCGGGGGTCGAATCATGTCAGTGCATCCAGGTTTTGTTCGAATGGCTCATGCTGGCACTACACAGCAGGCAGTTAGTGAGGCAGGGCATCTGGCTGGGCGTGTGGTCCCAGCTGCTCGGCATCTCGCTCCCACCCCCCCAACCCCCCACCCCCCCTTGGAGTAATAAGCAGCCCCACCCCCTCCACACACCACAGCACGAGGGCGTGCGGCATCATGAACCAGTGCCTGATGGAGCTGGCGCCGCGCTACCCCGCAACCAAGTTCCTGCGCATCGTGGCGTCAAACTGCATCCCGGGGTACCCCGACGCCAACACCCCCACGCTGCTGCTGTACCGGGGGGGCAAGTGCGAGCAGACCCTGGTGGGGCTGGAGCGCTTTGGCGGTCAGGCCACCAGCCCGGACCTGATTGCCATCTCACTGAACCGGTTTGGGGCGGTGTGCGGCGACCCCGACGACGCCGCGGTGGCGGCGGAGCAGCTCGCGGGGGTGGTGGCGGCCGCCGCCGCTCGAGGGGTGAAGGCGATGGGGAGGGGGACTCGGACTGAGAGCCCGGGGCTTGGACGCGTTGATGTAATGACGATGTGCTCACATGCCTAAGCCATGTACCGCCAATGATGGGAGAAGGATAGCATACCGACGGAGTAGGGACAGGTCTGATTGGGTTACAGCCAAGGGAACAAATCATGGTGGGAAGAGTGAGTTGTCTGTTCCCAGTCCCGGGGTGCCCCTGGGGTCCGCCATGGGGTCCGCCATGGGATCCGCCAGCGCCTCCTACTCGAGTTGCTCTGTAAAGGCATAGAGTGGCGTTGCATGTCGGCATGGCCGTTGCAGATCTACACATGCTCTTCCCTGGTCAGTATTCATGAGGAGCATCAATTCAAATTCTCGCCTAGTCGGACCCATGCCTGCATGAACCCCTCCCCAGCCCGACCCATGCCTGGCGGAGCGCGCTCGGTGCTGGCATGGGGGCCGCCGCATCGCGCTGGAGAATGCCGGACCCCCGACCGGCTCTTGAAGGGTCCTTGGCGTGGTCGACCAACTGTGCATGGCCGGTCATCAACGCAGGCCAGCCACCACCCCGGCGACGCTGCCGGCAATGATGCGGGCTCGGGCATCCTGTCCGTGGACGAACTAGATCGGATTGCGAGGCACAGGTGCCACATGAAGGTGTTTGTCGAGGTGGTAGAGTATTGGTTGGTGCTCATGACAGCATGTCGGTCTCTGCTGGTGTCTCCTCGTCATGGGTCAGGGAGGAGGGGGGGCGATTGAAAACCCCTCTCACGAACTGCGAGTCTCACTCGCTGTTGGCCAGCCGTCACCGCCTCACCCAGTGCACATCATCCCCAGCTGCGTTCTCCCATGCATTCACACGCAGGGGCCTCAGCATCCGTTTGACATCGCTTGGGCCCGCCTACCGAATAGCATGCCGCGATGAGGGTGGTGCCATCCTGGGAGTCACCCAGGGTTTCAAGGTGCCCCTCTTCCCGATTCTGCATGCGGACACCATGCAAGTCCAGCGTCCCCGCCGCATGGGAGCAGGTAGTTTCTGGGCCGTGGTGGAATTGCTGCGCTGGTGACCAGGGCAATGATGCAAAGGTGGGTGCTGCCTCTGAACCCCCACCCTTTACCTGCTCTTGTTTCAGTCAGGGTTCCCCACATTGGTGCAACATGAGGCTTCCCACATGGCCCCCCCGTGCCGCGCCTGGTCATGCAGGTGGAAAACCAGCCGGCGGGCCGGCACCCAGGTTCAAGCGGCAAGGCCTGCACGGCCTGGGGCTGCTCCTGTTTGTGGCCACGCTCGCCCACGCCGCTGCCTGCGGCTGCCAGCGCATCGAGATGCTGGCCATCAACGACGCAGGTGGAGGAGATTTTGGCTGGCAGAAGGTATACATGCATTCTGAAATGTTGGCACGTTGACAGGAGCCCGGCCAGGACCGGAACATCACGCATATATGGAAGACCTTTCAGGCCCTGCCCGCCTGCCTCCTGCAGAGGACACGCATGCTCGCCTGGTGCGGTACTACCGGCGCCTGGGCTTCGTGGCGCGCAGGGACGTCAGCGGCGAGCGGCTGTCGGATGTGCCGCACCTGCTCGTCTGGGGCGGGCGGGGGCTGCGCATGGACGGCGACGTGGCGGCCCTCACGCGGCGGTGGGCCCCAGTGGTGAGGGCCGGGGCCCAGTCCGAAGCGTGAGGACTACTACAGCACTGTGGGCCAGAGTTGCTGCGCTCCTGCGTCCTCCGCACCGAGTCTCGCCAGCGAGCCGTAGAGCAGCCCAGGCCGGTCCCGCCTCACGCCGCCTTTTGCTTGACGAGGCGGGCCCACGATTTCCTGAGGCTCCACCCCAGGCCGGCCTGCGGTTATCGTGCCGGGGCGGGCTGGTGTCGCTCGCGGACAGCATCAGCATCAGGGGCCATGCTCCCCTAGCACTCCTCTGGAACCCTGAGCAGTCCCCATTGCTTTGATGAATAACCCCGATATACCACCTCATAAACGCACCTTTCCTCGAAGAAAGGCTGACACAGGTCGAAGTTGTACCTTGCTTGGATTGGGCTGACCCTTGAGCGGGGGCTTCGTCGTGGCCCATTGGTGACCACCGTGGAGGGCCCGGATCCCTGAGGCCTCCTCCTCCAACGCGTCCTTTGACCGCCGCTGGCGGATGCTCTCATTCATCTTTCCAGCATTACAAACGCACCGGGGCTCATTGGGGTTGGGATCATAAACATAGGGTGCTCCCCCCGGCTCGCCCGCGTTTGGACTGTCGAGACTGTCGAGGGCGAGAGATGCCTGCTGCGCGGGCCCCGATCGCAACAGGCCCCAAAGGGGGGCTCGTTTGGTGGCACATGGGCTCTGGAATCCGACACGCAGGGACCAGATGCAGAGGCTTGTAAGGTCTTCATTCCTCGCTCTTCCATCCGGAGTTCTGCCGGTGTAGCTCTTGGCCGAACCCCACGATCAAGGGGGAGAGTGCGGAGGCTGACACCCCCACCAGCCGCTGCGATGTCCCGCCTGTTGCTTTTGGCATTGCTTCTTGGGATCTGTGCGGCCGCTCCCGCCTCCGATGTCGAGACCCTGGAGATCACGAGCGCAGATCGCAAGGTGGGTCCGGCAGGCGGGCAGGACCGGTGCACTGCATGTCTTGCTGGAGCGGCTCGCAACCCTCAGACCCTACCCGCCACCCCTCTGCCCAGCTCCGCGCGCTGGGCTACCGTGTCCAGATCAGGACCAGCATCGCCGTTGTTAACACGGGCAAGGCCCCGGTAAGCAGCTTCACATACTGCGAGCCCGCCAGCCACCACCGCTCCAGCGCCGCCTTTGAGGCAAGTTTTCACAATTCGACCAGTGGAGGAGGGTCTGGTCCTGGAGCCTTTTCATGAACAGTGCCCCTTCGGTAACTTTCCACACCGATCCCGTGCCCGGTGTGCCATGGGTCGTCCCCACCACACCATTGCCGCCCCTTTCAAACACCAGATCGCGTCGTCCAGCTCCGGGCAGAGGGAGACGCCGCTGAAGGGCGCCCTGGTGGTCCTCCCCGAGGCACCCCACAACGTCACCTGCCTGCGATTCCAGCTGAACGCCCCCCTTCCGCCCAAAGGCACCCTCGACTTTGAGGTGGTGGGCGTGTATGTCGGGACCCTGGAGCCCTGGCCCAGGCAGGCCCCCGCCGACGCACCCACCCTGGCCCTCTATCGTGACAGTGCCGCGCTGGTGTCGCCCTACCCGGTCCGCCAGCAGACCTTCAAGGTGGGGCGGCACGCTTGAGGGAACTAGACGTACAGGGATTGCACAGGCATCCAAGTGGCTGACGCCGCTGATTTGGATTGCCGCCGTGCCGGGCGGTGACCGCCAGCCCTTCCATGGAGCCCCACCACAACTCGAGCAATTCCCCCCCCCTCCCCCCCCCGCGTGCCAGATGGAACTGGGCAGGATCGAGTCGGTGGAGGCGCCCGGCGCGGAGGTCACAACGAAGGGGCAGGGCGCCGAGGTGCGGGCCCCGGGCGCCACCCCCCCCTTCCGCCAGCTCCCCTTCGCCGCCCACTTCGAGGTGGTGGGCCTGTTTGTGAAGGGCCGCTCGGCGCGCCGCCGCGTCGACGTCAGCCCCGTGGGCGCGTCCCAGTTCGACGAGGAGTACGAGGTGGTGAGTCGGCAGGCGGGATGGGGAGGAAAGGGCAGCAGGGTCGCCAGGCGGCACGACTCCCTGCCAGGGGCGGGTGCTGGGTAGGGGAGGTGTCCGGTGCACCATGGGGCGGGGCCGGCTCCCTTTGTAGGCCCTGCGGCCGAACTCTGAGCTCTTGCAGAGGGGTGCACTGGCTGCCGGACCCCTGCAAACAGCGCCCCAGCCCAGCTGGACCGCGGCAGGCACTCAGGTGCACACACTCAGGCCAGGCTGAATCCCCTCACACACACACGCCCACGCATACACACGCACACACACACACACGCAACCCCCGCAGGAGCACCGAGGCGCGGCGCTGAAGGGCGAGTGGTCCCGGCTGGACTACATCTCGCGCACGAAGAAGTACGGCCCCGGCGCCGTCAGCGGCCTGCATGTCACGGGTGCGCGTCGATGGTGGTCAAGTGGGCCGAGCTGGGCTGGGTCGGGGCCAGCTGTGCCGAGACGCGGCCGGCGTGGCATGCCCCCTTGCGCAGCTAGATCGCCAGCATGCATCACTGCGGCAGCTTGCCCTCCAGGTGCGCCGCCCTGGACTCCTGGGTTTCCTGCGTCTTGACCCCCTGTCCTCCCTGCCTTTGCCAGGCTTGCCAGCCAACGCGGCCAACCTCTACTTCCGCGACGGCATCGGCAACATCTCCTCCTCTGCCGTCCAACGCACCGAGACCGGGGTGGGTGGCCATGACGGCGGTAGCTCGGATCAGCGTGCCTTGCTGGCGACCTTGTGTGATGGTCTGCAGCCCTGGGGCTGGCCGAGGCAGGCTGGGTATGCCGCATTGAGCGTGCCGCCTGTCAGAGCCATGGAGGCGGAGCTCTCCGTCCCTGGCGCCCGCGACAAAACCTGCGCCTTGGTTATCCAGATCTTGAAAGGCCTTCCCATCCTCGACCCCCCTCCCCCAGGTGCGAGTGCTCCTCCAGCCCCGCTACCCTCTCTTTGGCGGCTGGACCACAGACTTCAAGTTTGGGTGGTCTGCCGAGGGCGTCGTAGCGCCCGGGCCGGCGCCGGGGACCCTCACGCTCTCCATCACCTTTGGTCCCAGCGTCACCGAGGTGGCCTTTGACGAGGCGGAGCTCAAGGTAAAGTTTCCTGGGCTTGATGCGACGGCGCGAATCGCTTGCTGTCAGCAGTGTGTGCGGGGCTGGACGTCTGAGGAGGGCCCGGCTGCGCCCTGAAACTGAAGCACGCGCTGCTTCACCCTCACAGGTGATTTTGCCGCCAGGGGCAACTCTGCTCAACGTGGAGCTTCCCATGGAAGTGGAGCGGAGGTTGGAGGTCACGTGAGTTGGGTGGTGTCAAGCGCACCCCCTGGACAAGGGCATGGCGGTCTTGACCTAGAATGCTTCGAGTGCACTTGAGGCCGCTGTGACCCCCATGAGGATTGCAGGGGTTGGGCGCAGGATCTCAAGATATTCTCCCGAATCTCTGCAGTCGAGCTGTGAGGCATGTCTACGGGCGTGCTCTGTGCCGTTCCACAGCCAGAATCTTGCTCCCCCACTCCCACCCCTACTTCCACGTCCTACCCCCCTATTGCCGCAGGCACGACTTCCTTTCTCTGGTCGGACGGACTGTGGTCGTACTGCGAAGGCCCATGTACGTACCCGAACTCAACGTTCCCCTCCGCGTGACCTTCAAGCCGGGGGGCACGATACTGGAAAAGTCTACCGCATGGCTCGTGACGGGCGCGGCCCTGGTGGCGGGAGCGAGCATCGTGCGACGGATCGCCTCCAGCTGAAGGACGAGGCGGTCGCATGCCGCATTTTAATGTTAACAGGCCCTATCCAGACATTCCGATCTTGTTAGGGGGTCGGGGGGAATGAATCACCAACGAGGTGGGTATGGCGGGGGCGAGATCAGCCCCGCCAAGAAAACTCGGGATGGGGCCGCACGTCGGAGCCTTGCTCTCACGCGCGCATGCATGCGCAAGTCCCAGACACCATGTAACGAGTTGCATTCGTGAATGCGCCTTTCGACACAAAGTGCAACTCGTGTCCCAGGTGCACGAATGGCATTACGCTTACGTAAGCTTCAATGTACGGCGCTGCAGGTGTGGGGCCGACCAATACAAAAAGGGAGAAGGGATCAATTCTGCCGGTGCAGCGACGGCATGCCAGCAGCATTAGAAAACATTCTACGGGATCTTTGGGCAATGGACGCTTCTACCTTCTCGAGTACTCTTGTTCACCCCTCAGTGACTGTGTGGGGGATCTGGGAGAGGCATCACGGGCACATCGCCATCTGACGCCAGGGCGAAGCTCTGTCTTCATGGCAGCAGACCAGGCAGTGAGTGCATGTCAATCAGTCAGGCTTTCATTTGTATACTAATCAATCGCTCCGACTCTACAGGTCATACGCGAGGCCCTTTCTAATGTGTGAGTAAGGTTGGCGAAGCATAGCCAAAATGACCTGGCAAGCAAGCGGCTGCTGCCCATCGGGCCCGCGAATAGACTGTACAACAATCAAATGATGTGCCGCGCGTCGCGTTTGATCTGCAATGCAGTTTGCAGACGCTCAATGAATGGGAAGACGGTGACTGCCTTGAACACTGGAGGCCGTGCGGCAAGTCTTCCCAAGCTGGTATTTGAACGTGTACCAAGTGAGGAGTTCAAAAAGTGACTGCATCGAATTGTGCCGCACAAGGAATCCGGAAGAGGCTCCTTCTTCGTAGGTCCACGGCGACCTGGTTTGTCAAGACGGCAATCGGAAGGGGGGTGGGGTGGGCCCATGCCGGCTTCCAAGATCCTGCCGTCTGGCTCCCCCTCCCAGCCGTTGGAGGGCGACATGCCATGCACCCACATGTCACTGATGTGAAAAGGGCATCGTATCTTCAACAAGACAACCATTTCATACTCGATTCGACCGAAGCCCCTTGCATGGGCGCACGGGTGTCTGCGGGGAAGTTCCAAGACTTTCGCGAGAGCGCCGCGCCTTTCTTTCTATTGGTCGCTCCCATCAACCTGTGTGCTCGGCGCCGTTCATGAGCACAGGAGCGCGTCGGGACAGGGCAACTCGACGCATGATTGAAGGTTTATTGGGCGTAATTGATGCCTTTCGAGCTCCATCACAGCAGTGGACAGGCCTGAGTGATCGCGAGAGCCCCCACCCCGTGGCTCCCTCCCAACCCGACTTGGATCGAGCAAGGTGCATTGGACGGCGACTAGGGGCTCTCAGGCACGTCGTTCTAGCTTCTTGAACACATTACATGGTACTTGGTGTATTAATATCGGCCCACCCACCCAGTGCAGGTCGGCGTTGCATCGACCGCGGCTTATACAGCTTTACGAGGGCAATCGTTAGGCACCCCCAAGAGTTCGTCCCGTCACCCCTGGCATGGCCTAAGAGCTAGCAGGCCTGCCGCACCAGTCTCCTGAAGGCTCGAAACCTGGGCTACACCCCCGCCATGTTCCCTTTGGCTGCCTCGTTCGGCGGCTACTACGCCCTGTACGTGGCGGTTCTGACTGCGTCAGTCCGCCTGGCGGTGTTCCTCTCCTGCCTCGTCTCCGCGGACCGGCTCATCAACATCAGCAAATTTGTCTACTTCAAGATCCGTGCCAGGCTGACGGGCCACCTCCCGGAGCACGACTGGGCCTTCCCAGACCTGCCCCATGACCCTGCTGCATACCCCAAGGTAGGTGGACGAGGGACTCTGGGGGGCAGGTCTGTGCTAGCTTTCCGTCCAATGTGAAACAAGGGGGGCATTGACGCGTGCCTTTGAGTCCGGGGCTCCGCCCAGCACCAGGGGTCGAGTTGCTGGCGTGTGACTGCCATGCTGAGCCGCCGCCCAACCACCCAACTCACAACAGGTGGCGGTCCAGCTCCCCATGTTCAACGAGCGCGCCGTGTGCCAGGCCATCATCGACTGCTGCTGCGAGCTGCACTGGCCCACGCAGCGCCTGAAGATCCAGGTGCTGGACGACTCCACCGACACTGTGACCCGCCAGCTGGTGGATGACAAGGTGCTGGAATGGTCGGAGCGCGGCCTGGACATCGAGTGCCTGCGCCGCACCAACCGCCAGGGCTACAAGGCCGGCGCAATGAAGGAGGTGGGTGTTTCAGGGGTGTTTTTGGGGGGGGGGGGAGGTGGGGGAGAGGGGAGGTCTGTGGAGCGAGTGCTCTTTGCAGTGCTCAGGCTGAGTTTGGGCCCCGAATGGCCCAACCTGCCGACCTTCTCGTCCTCCCTCCCTGCAGCCTGCAAACCAGCCTCTCTCTCGCCAAATGTTTGTGTCAAGACCCCCGTCCCATCCTCCATCCACGCAGGGCATGGACCTCTTGATCAAGCAGGGCTACCTGTATGTGGCGGTCTTTGATGCCGACTTCAAGCCCGAGCCCGGCTTCCTGTACCAGACCATTCCCTACCTCGAAGGCAACCCCAGCGTGAGTTGGAGGAGTGCGTTCCTGGCGGTGTGTCATCCGCCCTGTCCCTCACCCATGTGCACCGGTTATTGTGGTGAGGCTCCCCCTGCCAACCCAAACCCTGCCGTCAGCTGAGCCATGTGGTGTCGGTTGCCCTCAGGAAGCAGTCCCACCATCCCATTCCCCTGCCCCCCTGCTCATCACTCATTCCCTCCTCTCTCACCTCCCCCCCCCCACGCGCAGGTCGGGTACGTCCAGTCCCGCTGGGTGTTCACCAACCCGCAGGAGAGCTACCTGACCAAGGCGCAGGAGGTGTCCCTGAACTACCACATGAAGTGCGAGCAGTACACGCACAGCGCCGCGGGGTCCTTCTTCAACTTCAACGGCACCGCCGGCGTCTGGCGCTGCGCCTGCATCGAGACCAGCGGCGGCTGGAATTCGCGCACCACGGTGGAGGACATGGACCTCTCCCTGCGCGCCTACGTGCGCGGCTGGAAGGCCATCTTCCTGGACAACGTCACCTGCCTGAATGAGCTGCCCGCCAGCTTCTTCGCCTACCGCAAGCAGCAGCACCGCTGGACCTGCGGCCCCATCCAGCTCTGGAGCAAGGCCAGCAAGGACATCTGGGCCTCCAACCTGCCTCTCATACGCAAGCTGGAGCTCATCTTCATGTACTTTGGCGTGCGCAAGTGCGCCACTCACTTTGTCTCCCTCGGCTTCTTCTGCACCCTGGTGCCCCTCACCATGTTCACCCCGGAGGTGGGTGGCGGAAGAGGGGGGGTGGAGTGGGAAGGGTGGGGGAATGTCACCATGAGAAAGCACGATGGTGCTGCGTGGCCCCTGCCTCAGTCAACCATGGGATCTACAAGCAGGTTCCTGTCCACTGGATACTCCCGGGCACCCCTCTTGAGGTCCCCCTCAAAACACACACCCTCCCCTGCCATCCCATGCTCCCACTGCATCCACATGCATACCCCCCTCCCCCCTCATCAGAACGCCCCCCCCCCCCCCCCCCTCACAATCACAGGTGGTGCTGCCGGTGTGGGCGCTGGTGCACCTCCCCGTCTGCGTCACGCTGACCACGGCAGCCTTCACGCCGCGCGGCTGGGTGTACAGCATCCTGTACGTGCTGTTCGAGAACGCGATGGGCACGGTCAAGCTCTGGGCGGTGGTCACCGGCATCCTGGACCTGCAGCGCGCGCAGGAGTGGGTTGTGACCACCAAGCTGGGCTCCAGCGACAAGCGCCCCGGCGCCACGGGGACCAGCGTGCCCCTGCCCTCCTGCCGCCTCTACGTCAACGAGCTGGCCTTCTCCGGCTTCATGCTGGCGGCGGGGGCCTGGGGCGCGCTGGCCGGCGCGCAGATGGGCATGGCCCTCTACCTCCTGGTCCAGGGCGCCGTGTTCCTGGCCTTTGGCCTGAACGCGGTGGACGCCGGCGGCCTGCTGGGCGGCCGCCTGGATGACGACGTGGTCCTGGTCCCCGTCAACGCCGCGGGGGAGCCGCTGGCGGCGGGGCCCGGCGCCGACGCGCGGCGCGTGCCGCGCTCCGCGGCCAGCGTGGGCGGCGGCGGGCTGGCCCGCCCCCACCCCGCTGCCGTGGGGCGCACCGCCACCATCCCCGTCATCCAGTTGGACGCGCCGGGCGCGCTGGGCGCGCTGGGCGACGACGAGCGCGAGGAGGGCACCGGCATGGTGTTCCGCAAGATGGAGGCGCCGCGCCTGAACCGCCTCAACACCATCCAGGCCATCTCCGTGCTGGACACGGTGGGCGCCTACGTGTCGGGCACCTCCTCCGCCTCCCCCTCCTCCGACGGCTCGCGCACGCCGGACTCCGTCAAGGCCGAGGCGGAGCGTGGGTTTGCCACGCCGGGGCCCATGCCCGGGCTCATGGGCAAGCTGGGCGACATGTGGCCCTCCCCCTCCTCCACGCTGGTGGCGGTGCAGCAGGGCGCGGCCGCCGCGCGCCGCGGCATCCCGCTCCCCGCCTCGCTCCGCGCCGGGCGGCGGCCGGGCGCAGAGGACCAGCACAGCGACTGAGGCGGGCGGGGGCGGGGCACCCACCGCGCCCAGACCCTTGTACCATTCCCTCGCGCAGACCTAGTAGCAGTGTAGCCGCCCGCCCCGGGCACCCCTCGACAGACATAGCCTGGAATGCTCCAGACGGGGGGTCATGCCCCCCCGTCCCCGCGTTGCGCCCAACCCTTTCTTTCCCCGCAACCCAGCCAGTGGGTGGCTGCCCCCAACCCACACGCGGCGTGT
>NW_011934399.1:332083-345611 GCF_000733215.1 Auxenochlorella protothecoides
GGGGGGGGGGTCCAACAAGGGAAGGGGGCGAATCGGCTGGCCATGCAGGCTGGCGCCGGACCTCCCCCCCCTTCCCCACCCCCCCCCCCATCATCCAATGCTTATGCTCATATGCACTTTGTGACGTGTGGATAACACCGCGCACGCTTCGTCCTTTCCTCCCTTGCCCCCCTCCCAAGTATCAAACATGAGTTCTGATCGATGTTATAGGCTGTGCAAATCTTTGAAACCTCCAAAACATCGCGACGCAGCAGAACGACTGGGGGACCGGGAGGGGGGAGCACAGCGACAGGATCAGGTTGGTCCGGCAAACGGCCGCCGTGCCCCTGGTGGTGCCGAGGTCGCGGCATGTGACGCCGAGGGGCAGACCACAGGTGCACACTCCTCGTGAAGGCCGGCTGGCCTGTGAGAGTACCGAGGCGTGTGTGGCGCATTGCCCCTGCTCAGGAGCTCCTCGTCTTGCCCTTTCAAGGGGTTCCAGGCCCAAGGCCAGCCACCTCCTCCTCCTCCAGTCCATTCCCTCAGTTGAGGGTCCAGCCTCAGATGAGGTCCAGCAGGTCCCGATCCGGCTGCAGATCCGTTAGGTCGTAGGCGTTGATGGTGTAGGCCGAGTCCAGCTTGTGCCGCCACAGCTGCATGTGGTTCACCGCCTGGTCGATCTGCGGCGGGTGCAGGGGTGAAGAGGGGGTGGTCAGGCAGGCAGGCGGGTTGGATGACAACCTCTCGCAAGAAGCCAGCCATGTCGATCCTGGCGGAAGTGTGAGCACAGCTCGTCCGGCCAGCCCCACCCACCGCAGGCTTGAGGTCGGCATAGTCCAGGTAGCAGTTGCTGCGCTTCATGAACCACTCGATGACACAGATGGAGTAGACGTCCCAGAACACCGTGCCCGGCTCGGGGCACCTGTGGTCCTCGAAGAGCGCCCTCCTGTTTGTGGGGGGAGGGAGGAAAGGGGGCATGGACTCCGTCGGTATGAGGCAGTGGAGGATGGGACCACTGAACCGAGCGGTGCTCCACCTCAGGGCCTGGTCCGTCCTGAACCCTCCGACTTCCAATCCCCTCAACCCTCTCGCCCCTTTCTTCCTCATCCCTCCTCCACCCCCCTGCCTAATCACCCCCAACCCACCCCCCTCCCCTCACACCTCTTACCTCTGCGTCTTGGTCAGAGTGTTGAGGTGCCCGCGCATGGTCTTGTTGATGGTGTACTCCATGAGCTCCACCCGCTGCGGCGGCAGCGCGATGGGGTTGATGCCCAGCGCCGCGTAGTCCTTGAGCATGAAGTAGGCCCAGGCGTGCTTGTCCTCGTTCAGCTCCGGCACGACGTCCACGTACACCGCGCCGCGTGGCATGAAGAAGACGTTGCCCAGCGCAGCGCCGTGCATCTGCACCACGATGTCGCTGGCCGCGTACTTGGCCGCCTGGCTTCGCAGCGACTCGTCCTCCAGCGTCTCCACTACGATGCTGGCGGTGGGGAAGTCCCTCTGTGGGGGGGTGGGGTTGGGGAATCGGGGATTGGGGTGGAGGGAGTGGGGTGAGGGGTGGGCGTGAGGTGCGGTGCTCGTGGGTCGATGTGGTGAGCTCCGGTTCCCTCTTCAAACACACACACTTACGCCCACCCTCCATAATACACACGCGTGCACACACACACACAACCCACCGCCACCCTCGAGACCTGCAGGCGCTGCACCGTCTCCTCCATGTTGATGAAGGCACGGCCATGGCCCAGCGGGCGGTTGATGAAGACGATGCGGGGGTGGGTGTGGTTGCTCACGCGGTCCAGGGGCAGGCCCAGGCAGCGGTGCATCCTCTCCTTCCACCCGCGCACGATGCCGGGGAGGGGCGGCATGCGGTTGTACCGCGGCCGGCACCAGGGGAAGGCGCGGCAGGTGGACCCCACCCCCGCCACCGCGCGGCGCAGGACCACCGCGGTGTGATTAAGCCGCCCGTCCAGCAGACGCAGGAGCGGGTAGCGCGAGAAGCAGGGCCACAGCTCCTGCTGCGCCGCGGCCGGCATCGTGGTCTCCACCGTCGGCAGCTCGTTGTACAGCCACAGCTGCAGGTCCGTGCCTGATTTTGGGGGTTATTGTTTGGAGATCGGGAGGGTTGATGACTGAAAGGAGGGGAAAACTGGTGTTGTGGACAGTAGCACAGCCCCTTCTTGCCTTTTTCAATTCCAGTATCACCTCCCCCGCCCCGCCGCCGCCCCTCTCCCCCCCTCAAAACCCGAAAAAAGGAACCCTCTCTTCTCATTCGGCCCACCTGCCACTTGCTGGTGGGTGCAAAGGCCCATGTAGGTGCACATGGTGTTGTGCACCACGGGTCCCAGCTCGCCCAGCAGGTGTCCATAGTTGTTCCAGTACGCCAGGTTGATGAGCAGGCTCTGCTCCACCTCCATCTTTGGCACGGTGCCCCACTCGTCCCCGCCGTCCGCCGCCAGCAGGGCAGTCAGGTTGTCGGGGCTGGTCACCAGCAGGCGGGAGGTGAGGTTGGTGCCCAGACGGAAGGGGTCGCTGGCGATGTAGGTGAGCTGGACGTCGGGGATGGAGGCGCGGGCAGCCTCTGGCGCAAGGAAGGAGTGGGAAGTGAAGGGGTGGGCGCACGTGCGGGTGGATGAGTGGGCCTTCAGGGTCCCAGGGGGTGCAAGGCGGGGAGTGCAGTGCGGGGCACACCCGAGCATGCTGTGAACTCTCGGGGCAGCAGTCGTGCCGCAGCTGCCATCAACACAATGCTCCAGACACATGGCTGGGCAAGTCCAATTGCTGCGACCCCCACTTGGGAGGGAGGTTTACTCACAAGGCCAGGTCCCTCCATCCTCCCCACCCCCCGCCTCCCCCGAGACTCACCAGGGTCCGGCGAGATGTAGTGCATGCGGCCAGCCCATAGCACCAGGTCGTAAAAGGTGCAGACGCGGTGCTCGTACACCACCCCTATGCACTGTGTTCGTGGGAACGAGGGGCAGAGAGCCGGTGTGCAGTGTTACTCTGAGGTGAAATTTGTAGCTGTGACTTGTTAGAAGATGACTTCACACGACCAGAGGCATTCGACGAACGTAGTCGTGGTCGGCGAATCCATGTAGTGGTGGAGGGGATGGGCAGCAGATGCACAGGTCAAAAATCCCACAGCATCGCAGCATTGGCAGACAAGGTTGGCAACCCTGCACGCCTTACAAGGAAGTGGGACAAGCCCTCCGCGTTCCCAGGTGCCACTCTTTGGCACCACATCCCTCCCAACCTCCCTCCCCACCCCTGATCCCTCAGCCAGCACCTCGTGCGAGGAGTACTTGAGCTGCAGTGGCTCCTCTGGTTCCTCGGCGCCCTGGTATATCCGGTGGCCCATGAACTCCGTGCGGTTGTACGCCTGCTCGCGAGTCAGCCTGGCGGGATCCGATGGAATAGGAAGGGGCTCACCAGGCCGGACGAGGCTGAGGGGGTGGGCGCCACTCTCGAGAGAAACAACGCATGCTTGCCAGGCCAGTCCAGGCTCAGAACGATCGATTCCAATTCAGCAGCGCACGCCATGCGATGCATTCATCAGTTCTTAGCACCCTACATCATGACGCTCCTGTGCTGGCCACCCCACACCCCTCCTCCCTGACAGAATCAACCCCTCCCTCCTCACTTGTGCTCCAGGGCCTTGCGGTCGACCTTGGGGGGGTTGGGGTCGTAGCGCAGCTTGTCGGTGTACAGAGGCTTGTCGTAGAAGCGGGGCAGGCGCGGCGCGGGTGTGCGCTGCGCGTCGGGCGGGGGCGGGGAGGCCGCGGCGTTGGCGGCCAGGATGCTGGAGGCCTGGTTGGCAGCCGCTAGCTCTGCGAGCGCCTGCCCGGCCTCACTCTGGTGCCCCGCGGCCTGCTGCAGCCCGCCGCTGCCCAGCCCGGCGTTGGCCAGCGTCTGGGCGCCGCCCGTGACGGCGCCGGTGGTGATGGCGCCTCCCGCGGCGGCCGCGCCGGCCGCCAGCCCAGCGCCGGCCGCCGCGTGCGCCGCATTCTGCGCCGTCTCCAGCAGCGCGGCGGCGCTCGCGTCGTTGTCGGCGGCCGCCGTCTCGGCGGCCACCACGGCCGTGGCCACCGCGGCCGCCGTGGCCACAGACTCCTGGCGCTTGGCCACCTCCAGGTGCTCAGCGGCCGCGGCCGTGGTGGCCGCGGTGTGCGTCGCCGCTGCCTCCAGCAGCGTGGCAGCAGCGGGGGGTGGGGGGGCCAGGGGGGTGGCCAGGATGTCCTGGCAGCTGCCGAGGTGGAATGGGATCAGCTGCGCGGGGGAATGGGGGGGAGGGTTGCTCGGTGGAGACTGCCGGTGGAGACCCGGCGCGGGCCCGACATCCCTCGGCACTGACAGTGAGCATCTGGCGCAGGGAAGGGGAGCGCAATGCAGCCACGTAACATGCAGGACCTCCAATCCACTCACTAGGCAGCATAGGACCAGCGGTGCGAGGAGCCGCGGCGCCATGCCCGCTCCCGGCCTCGGGACGAGGGAGGGTACGACCTCCGACTCCGTCACTCCATGTCCCGGCGATCACCAGAACCAATGGTTTTCAACATGATGCGAGCAGGCAGTACGTTTACACCCTGTATTGGCTGGGCAATGAGGCGGTGATGCACGAGTACTGGCCGTAGCATTGCAAATCTTAACGACGCCGGCATTCGAAAACACTTGTTTGGGCGCGCTGCACCTCGAAACGGATGAGGACACAGTGCTGGGATGCGCATGGATGTACACATCCACATGTCAACAAAAATCCCTACCGATATCAGAAGTGGGCAGACGATGTCCCAAATATGTCATTGCACCTGGGACGGGGTCTGAGGCTTGACCGCGGAGCCTTGGTCAGACCTCCTTCGCATGGTGAAATGCAGCTCAGCATGCGCATGCATGGGATCCCCAAGCAGCTCCTGGGAGGTTGCAGGGCGTACCAGGGAAGTGTGAGGCCCATCCATGGGTCTGTGGCGCCCCTCGGCGCAGGTAGGCCGGGTCCTCCTCTACCAGGAGCGCCCAGGCCCCGGGCCCAACTTGGCCTCAGCGCCATAGCGGCACCCTCCCCCTCCCTTGCCGTCGAAGGAGGGAGTGACACCAAAGAGCACCTCCAGGGTCTGAGCGGAGAGCAGCAGGCTTCAGTTGCAGCGCCCTTGGGCACTTCCTTGGTTGTGGCGGGGCCTGGGAGCGGGAAGACCCGTGTGCTGATCTCGCGCATCCTGCACCTGGTCCAAGCCCATGACGTCGCCCCGCACTCCATCGCAGCCATCACTTTCACCAACAAGGTGGGGCGAGGGCGGAGCCTGTTGTGCGGCCAGAACTGTGCCTGGGCGATGTGGGGAATGCACCCCAGACTGGACCTTGTGCAAGTGACCACGCCTCGGGTCCCTGACTGACTGAGTGAACGCCATCCGATGACACGCTGCCTGGATGGCAGCGACGCTCCTCCACCCACAATCCCCTGGACCTTCTCCCCAGGCGGCACGGGAGATGCGGGAGCGACTGGAGCACGCCCTAGGCCCTGAGGCCGCCGCCCAGCCCTTCATAGGCACCTTCCACGGCTTGGGCCTGAGCATGCTGCGCCAGGCCAGCTCTCAGCTGCCCGCTGGCTGCCGGGTGCGCCCCGGCTTCTCGGTGGCCGACGGCGACGCCGCCACCGCGATGATGCAGCGATTGGTGAAGAGCACGGCGGGGATTGACATCAGGCAGTCGGGCGCGAGGACGTCGGCGGAGCAGAAGCGCACCGTCGCCAAGCAGGCCCGCATCATTCTGAGTGCCATCTCCAGGATGAAGAACTCCGTGCCTGGGTACGCTGCGCTGAAGGGGGAGCAGGCCATGCTGCGGGAGCTGATGCAGCGTCGGGGCACCGAGCTGACGATGCAGAACAAGATTATGGCGCGGGAGATGGGCTGGTGGTACGAAATGTGAGTCGGTGTCTGTTGAGAGTGGTTGAGGAGGTGGCTGCGGGGCTGAGGGGGCTAGGTTTTAAGAGAGGAGAGGCTGGAGGGAGTGGGATGTAGGTGGTGGAATGCTGCCATGTTGGGACTCATTCCTGAGAGCATCCTGACTCACCCAATGCGCTGTTGTCAAAAGCCAGGGCAGGACCAGATGGGCATCGATGCGGGTGTCTCGCTGCGCTGTGCCCTTGATTCAGGCGATGCACGGCTGTCCGCACCACAACCTCCCACCACTCCCTCCACTTCATGCGCAGGTATCGCGACAGCTTGGCACAGAGCAATGCCGCGGACTTTGACGACCTGCTGTCCCTGACGGTGACCCTCCTGCAGGAGAGCGAGGCCGCACGCTGTGCTCTCAGCCGCCGCTTCCACCACATACTCGTGGACGAGTTCCAGGTCCGGGGATGGGAGCTTGCCTTGGGGCGAAGTGAAGCAATGGGTCTGCCAGGTTTTCCATCGTGTTTGTCAAGGTTCTTCAGCACCACGCCACCGTGCCAAGCTCAACTTTCTGCACCTCTGTGTGCCAGGACACCAATGCCACTCAGTATGAGCTGGTCAAGCTTCTGGCGCCCGTGGACTCCCTGCAGAAGGTATGGCCTGGAGGGAATGGGTCTGGTGATTGTCGGTTGAGAGGGGACAGGAGGTGCCTGTGCACGGCAGCCAGCCTGGCCGCCGCTGCTCGATCAGCGGGCCGGTTGCGAGCCTGGTGCAGGGTCGCCGGTCGCTGTTCCTCGTGGGCGACCCAGACCAGGCCATCTATGGGTGGCGGGGCGCCATCCCGGAGCAGCTGGGAGAGCGCCTGAGAACAGACTACCCCGATCTGAAGGTTTGTTGTTTCTCTGCCATGGGCAGCCGCTCGCATGCCCGCCTGTGCTGGCAGGGAATGGGGTCGTGGTATGCGATTGACAATAGCAAGGCTGTCTGCGATCAGGCATGCTCACCCCTGCACCCCATCTAGTATATCCCTTTTCCCCCCTGACCCCCCAATCAATCAACCCACTGCAGGTCCTGACCCTGCGCGACAACTACCGCAGCTCCAGCACGATCCTGGCGGCCGCCCGGGCGGTGCTGGGTCCCCAGTCCAGGCGCCTGCGGCCCATGCTACCCCACGGCCCCGCCCTGCGCCTGCACAGCGTCCTCGGCCCGACCGAGGAGGGCGAGCTGGTGGCGCGGCAGATCCGGCGCCTGCAGGCGCGACACGGCGTGCCGCTGTCGGAGGTGGCGGTGCTGGTCCGCACCCACGCCCAGACGCGGGCCATTGAGGAGGCCCTGGTGAGTTCTGAGGGGAAAGGCACATGCCCTGGGAGTATTTGTTCCTTATTTCTACTTGGGGGGAAAGATGGATTGTGTGGGAATGGATGGGAGGATTGAGTGTGCGTGAGATCACAGGATGCCCAGCAGCCTTGAGGTGCCCTGTCGCATGCTCATGCAACCCTTGCCGCCCCTTCAAACGGCACAGGAACCTCCTCAATCTCCCCCTTCAACACCCACATGCAACCGCCCGTTGCCTACCTCAGGTCCGGCACCGCATCCGCTACATCGTCCTGGGAGGACGCACCTTCTGGCAGCGCAAGGAGGTGCAGGACGTGCTGGCGTACCTGCGCCTGGCGCTGGCGCCGTGGGACGGCGTGGCCCTGCGCCGCATCATCAACGTGCCCAAGCGCGGGCTGGGCCCCGCGACCCTGGCCAAGCTGGAGGCCGCCGGTGAGGGCAGCATCGCGCGGGCCCTCTTTCCCCCCGCCTGGCCCTTGGAGGGGGGCGTGGAGGGCACCGTGGCGCCGACGCTGCCGCTGCTGGATCGCGGCGCGCTGGGCCTGAGCGCCGCCACCGCGAAGAAGGTCGAGGCCTTCCGCGCGCTGGCGCTGGGTCTGGCGGCCGCGCTGCGCTCCATGCCGCTGCACGACGCGCTGGCGCACATAGTGGAAGCCACGGGGTACCTGGACGGCGCGAAGGACGCGGCGGCAGAGGACAACGACGAGGCGGTCGCTGATTCGAAGGACGGCAGAGCGGTCGGTGCCACGGCGGAGGACCTGCCCTCCGCGAGCTCTACAGGAGAAGCAAAGGAGGAGGAGACGGCCGTGACCCTGCGCCGCCGGCTGGGCCAGCTGGTGGAGGTGGCCCGCCTGGCGGGCGAGGCCGGGGCCCCAGGCCTGCCCGTCGCCGACCTGGGGCTGGAGGTGGAGAGCGGGCGGGACGAGCGCCTGGAGGGCGTCCGCGCCTTCCTGGACAGCTGCGCGCTGGACGCCGCCCCCGACGGGGGCGAGGCCGCGGCGCGGAGGGACAGTGTGCGTGTGAGCACCATGCACGCCGCCAAGGGCCTCGAGTACGCCGCCGTGTTTGTCCCCGGGTGTGTGGAGGGCCAGATCCCCTCCCCGCCGCGGGAGAACGATGGCGGGGCGGCGCTGCGGGAGGAGCGCCGCCTCATGTACGTGTCCCTGACCAGGGCGAAGCAGCACCTGACCCTGCTGTGCCCCAGCAGCGACCCCAGGGTCTCCAGGCACGTCGGTTGGGGCATCGCGATGATGGGATGCGGGGGGGTGGAGGATCGATTCCAAAAGAGGTTGTGACGCGCATTTTTGAAGATGGCAAGCGCGAGGAGGGCGGGTGATTTGAAGCTTAGCACGCTGCTGTCCCCCCTCGCCCTGGCGCCTGATGTTGGCAACTCCACCCCTGAACCCCCGTCGCACTCCCACCAGGTCCTTCCTGCTGCCGTCTCGCTTCATCAAGGAGCTGGAGGACAGCGGGTGCGTCCTGGAACGGACGGAGCACGAGGACTCGGAGCGGAGGGCGCCCCACCGCAGCCACAGGGCCGCGGCACGCTACCAGCGCAGCCGCCGGCTGAACAGACCCGAGGAGTAGGCGGCGGCGCTGCACAACGTCGCGGCATCAAAGGCACCGCCAGCGTGCATCGTGGCCTGTCGCACCTTGAATGTACCATTGTCCTGATGCCGTCTGGCTCCTCCCTTGACCCTGACTGGGACGCTTCTTCGCCACTCCAATAAGTCCCAATGACTCCACTCTAACCCTGCACCTCAGCACCGTTTCAAGGTGCTGCTCATCTGGAAAGACTCGCTCTGTGCTTGCAGCATCTGCATGGTCTGGGTCATGGTCAAATGGCTGTGCAAGCACGTGCCTGCCCTGCGCTGGCGCACCCCCGTCCTGCTGGTTCGGCGGGCAGCGCCCCCGTCGATCACCGATTTCGGGGAGCGGCACCGGGCACCCAGCCTACATCGGTGTCGGACAGGGCGTCAGGCCCCAAACCCAACACTCCAGAGGACATGCTTGTCTGCGTGCCGGGTCTACACCCCACATCTGTGCTGTGTGTCCCGTCACCCCACCCTCAAACCCCCGCACCTCGGCGGTGCTCCGCCCACTTCCCGCAGCTCTCGGCTGCAGCACCCCCCGCCTCTCGGACCAGGCTCGCCGCTCGCCGCTCGATTTACGGTACCATAACCGCATCCATGTCCCGCAGATCCTCCTCCCCCAGCGTCCTGGTGGCCGACATCGGCGGCACCAACGCCCGCTTCCAGGTGTGGCAGCTCGACGATGTCCTGCGCCCCAGCCGCCTGATCCTGGAGAAGGTGGGCGCTGTGTGTTTTGTGTTGAGGAGGTGTCGAGTGGGTGATGCACGGGATTCGGAACCCCCCCAAGAGACCCTGCATGGTGCATCGGGAGGGCTTGGGGCTGATCCTGGCTGCCCCCCCCTCCTGCACTTGAGTTAGGGAGGGGGGGGCACTGAGGGGTCCGTCGTACCCGAGTTGCACCACTGGCCGCAAGGATATCACTCAGTTGGATGATCTTGAATCACTGCATGCACGGTGTCGTGCCCCAAGTTCTTGGTGACGTGTGTATCCAGCATGTTGCCACCCCGAGCCATGCAGCCTGGCCCAACATTCACCCCCCCCCCCCCCCAAAAAAAAAGCCAACAACCCTCCCCTCTCAAACCAGTTCCTGCCCACCAAGGACTACCCTACCTTTGACGACGCGCTGTCCGCCTTCCTGGCCGACCCGGCGCTGGCCGGGCACGCCCCCCAGTCCGCGGCCTTTGCCTGCGCGGGCCCGGTCGCGCGCGGCGCCTGCACCATGACCAACCTGGGCTGGACCATCGACGAGGCGGAGGTGGCGGCCCGGCACGGCCTGCGCGCCACCGTGCTGAACGACTTAGAGGCGGTGGGCTACGGCGTGCCCGTCCTGCCCGAGTCGGCGCTGCTGACGCTGCACCATGCCCCCGTCCAGGACCGCGCGCCCAAGGCGGTGCTGGGCCCCGGCACGGGGCTGGGTGAGGCCCAGCTGTTCTGGGACGAGGCGGTGGGCAACTACCGCGTGTGCGCCAGCGAGGGGTCGCACGCCACCTTCGCGCCGCGCGGCTGGAAGCAGCGCGCGCTGCAGGCCGCGGTCCAGGCCGAGCGGGGGCACTGCTCCGTGGAGCGCGTGGGCTGTGGCGACGGACTGCGTCGCATCTACGACTTCCTCGGCAGCGACGAGCCCAGCCAGTACCCCGGCCGCGACCTGGGCGCCAAGCGCGACCCCGCCGCCATCTCCGCCGCCGCGCTGGACGGCTCCGACCCGCGCGCGGCCGAGGCGCTGGACATCTTCCTCAGCATCGTGGGGGCCGAGGCGGGGCACATGGCCCTCCGCGGCCTCACCACCGGCGGCGTCTACATCTGCGGCGGCATCTTCCCCAAGGTCCTGGACCGCGTGCGCGCAGGGGGGGTGGCCGAGGCCTTCCTCTGGCGCGACTCGCGCTTCCATGACAAGGTGCTCAAGCACATCCCGCTCTTCGTCGTGCTGGAGGAGAAGGTGGGCCTGCTGGGCACGCGTGAGCAGGCCATCCGCCTGCTGCACCAGCAGGCCGAGGACGTGTCCATCGCCACCTAGGGGCGTGGGCTGGCTGGATTGGACGGGGGGTGGCGGCAGGGGAGGGTGCGCAGCGCGACAGGGGGACCCCTGAGATTCGAGGCAGGTGCGAGCCTGCCTGCGCCCCGGCATGTGCGCCCGAGTCTTTGACCCCATCCCGCAGAGCCATGCCCAGTTGAGCCCATGGCCTGCCACCCCAGTAACGGCACCGTGTGCCCACCGAATGCGACCTGGAAACTTCATGCGTGCTCTTTGCAAGCGACGAGTGAGGGGGCCCAGTTTCATGGGGGGGTGCAGGCAGGGCAGGGAGGGGGGTGATGCCTAGGCAGCAAGCTGTTCTGGCTGGCGACCCATTGGGAGGGTGCGCGACTCGGGCCTCCCCTGCGCCTGCTCCCAAGGGCAAGGGCCATGCACGCCGTCAGTGGGGCTTGGGCACGTAGCCGTCCACCGCAAAGTTCCGGGTGGAGCTGGGGATGCGGACCCGCAACCCGTCCAGCTCTGGGGTGGTGATGATCTGGCAGCCCAGGCGCGAGCTGCACAGAGGGGAGGGTGGCAGGGCCTGCCCCATGTTACAGGCATGAGACATTGGAACGTCATCAGCCGCACACAGCTGTCTCCAGCCGACCCACTGCCCTGAGACGGAATGCACCTTGAAGTGGTCCGCAGGGCCCCAATCTCCTGCTCACTCGCGAAAATCCAACCCCCTTCTCCACCATGTCACGCACCACCAGCCCAACCATACGTTTCAGTGAGCCCAAAGGCCAGGTCCAGCATGTCGTTCTCGTCGTCCGTCGCCTCTGGCAGGCTGTCAAACTGTTCTTGGGACTCCACGATTACGTGGCATGTGGAGCATGCCAGGGAGCCCTCGCATGCACCTGGGATGTAGAGGGAAGGGGGTTGAGGGTTCCAGCACGTCACAAGTGTCCTGGAATAGGATGTGTACCCTCCTCGACGCGGGCAGTGGCAAGGGTCCCTGTGCCAAGCGCTCGCCCTACAGTGCACATCCAGGCTCACATTCTAGGTCCACGTCGTTGTCGTGCGCAATCTCCATGAGGGACTTGCCCAGAGGTGCCTGAATGGTCACCTCAGACCCATCCTTCTCGTCAGCAAAGGTGACTGAGACCCTGCTCAATGGGAGGTGGAGGCAGGTGATCCGACGACCCGCCTATACACTCCCTGCCGCATTGACTGATCCTAGTGTCGCCGATCCATATGCCGGCTCACTTGTCGTCGCTGCACCGTGGCCGAGACGAGGAAAAGGGTCGCAGGGCCAAACTACCGGGCGGAGTCAGCGTGGAGGCCACGGCATCGGCACAGCTCCTTTCACTGTGGCGTACAGTGGCAGCAAAGGGTCCCGTGCGGCAGCTTGCCAGCAACGCAGGCAGGAGTTTGCGGCATGCTGACAGGGATGCCATGGGCGAAAGCCTGCAAGCTGGAGTCCCTGGGCCTCCCGATCGTTATGGATATTGAGGTTCACAGCATGAAGGAACAAAGCAGGCACAAAGTGTCGCATCTTGCTTGCACGGGGTGAGCTGGTGAATGTATGGTGTGCGCGCCCTGGCAGAGCAAAAACCTTTACGTGTTGATGATGGGTCCCTGTCCCCTTGGGCGCTAGAGACACGGCAAACACATCCAGAGTCGGACTCGAGATGCGGAATGATCGCACACACACATCATCGAGGGGCATCCGGTATCAGTGCTGCGACGACTGCGTGTCGCAATTTGCATGAAAGCTGACGAACTCCGAGATGCCCCAACCCAGCCGTCCGGGTCGCCGTCGCCCGCAGCTGGCACGCATCTCGAGGCAAGAGTTCGTTCAAGATCAATCTGCTCGAGCGAAATATAATGCTCGCCAATGTGCCTGGGCCGGCATAATCTCATCTCCCTGCCTCTGCTTGCTAAGTTTGGCACGGACACCTCACCACCATGGCGCGCGCACTAATGCTTGTGCTGGTGGCCCTTTGCGCTACCAGCTTTGTCACCGCAGACAAGCTCCCACTCACCGCTGAGTCCATCGGCGAGGGTAAGCGGCCATGATTATGCCTTTGGATTCGGGATTGCCGCGATGCTCGAGCAGGGGAAACCCTGGTGCGACACCTGATTCACCTTCCCACCATGTGCCCCCTGCAGTGTTCAAAGGGTTCACCAGCGAGCTCGAGACGGCCATCGCCAGCCAGCAGCAGACCCGCGGCCGCAGCCTGCTGAGCTTCACTGACGTGAGTGTTGGTTGTTGATGTGTTCTTCGAAATGCACCATCGCGGCTCCACCGATCTTGCCCTGTGCTCATGACTACATTGTCCTCCCCCTTCCCTGCAGGACTTCCATGGTTTTTTCGAGAACTTCTTTGGCCAGAACTGGACCGAGCACGTGCCTGAGGCATGGAAGCACAAGGACTTCAGCTGGGAGAAGCTGCTGCCCTTCGACCTGAAGAGCAGCCTGGGCGACTTCCTGAACAGGACCGACCTCGATGAGCTTACCAGGCCTCACACCATCCCTGAGCTGCACGACCTGTTCGAGTCCACACTCGCCAAGTTCTGCAGGAACTTCACGTGAGTTATACACGGGGAGGTGTCTTGACAAGGATGATCTGCCAAACCGTGCTCCTGCCATACTTCACTCAGTTCATGTTCAAACCCTTCCCTCCACAACCTCCCCCATACAGCTTCACCATCTCCGAGAAGGTGGACCCCTTCTGCGCCGGGCCCACGGTCTCCCTGACCTACAACCCCAAGGTCTGCATCATCGACGAG
>NW_011934400.1:0-3164 GCF_000733215.1 Auxenochlorella protothecoides
GCTCGCACGGCCTCCGCCTCCTCGTAAAACGCGTTCCCCCTCCCCCACGCCTCGTCACGGCCAACGGTCCCCCCTCCCACGCCCCTCGCCTCCCACGCCCTCCTCCCACGCCCGCCTCCTCCCACGCCCTCCTCCCACGCCCGCCTCCTCCCACGCCCTCCTCCCAGCCCCCCCCTCCCAGCCCTCCTCCCAGCCCGCCGCCTCCCAGCCTCCCTCCCAGCCCGCCGCCTCCCAGCCCGCCACCTCCACCACCTCCACGCCCTCCTCCTCCTCCAGTCCTTCCGTCGCCAGTCTTGGCAGTGACGGTAAACAGCGACCACACCTTCACTTTCAGAGTAACAACAACCGGTTACTACGTTGCTCTCCTGAACGTGTACAAGAATGCAGCCCGGCAGTACCGCTGGGTGATAACAACAAAATCTTACACATACACCAACACCCCCACCAACAAATGGGCGGCGGGCGTTGTTACGACATGGGACTGCATTGCAACCGATGCCAATGGTTGGGATTCGGAAACATCGAACCGGGTCACAGTCACTTTCAAGTGATGTTGGGCCCCACCACCCAAACCGCCATCTGTGTGCCACCCCTGAACAGCCCTGGCCCCACGCCCACTACTTCTCGCTGTAATCACCTGCTGCATTACACATGTGTGGGACACGGCCTGCCCAAGGTCAGGGTGCAGGCCTGGCCTGACCAGGTATGTTTATATGGGGTCATCAGAAGGTGCCGTTGGGTTCCCTTCCACACGTTTTTGTGAATTTGCAGGACACCTGAAAAATGGGTACCACATTTCGCTGTCTGACTTGCTCACTGGAGTCGTATTAATGTTGCTGCATTATCAAGCATGCCCTGAAACGTGAAGCACAGCTGAGTGGTATACCCTGTCAGGCACCGTAGCACATTCCTGAGCCTTGTATCATCTCGAGACCTCTGCATGAAGTCAGGAAGGCCCTCGTGCTGCCTGACGACAGAAAATTTAGTCCAGAGCACGGGCAGTGAAACGCAATCGGTATTCCGCAGCCGTATTAATACACCTGCAGCCCGTTTACCTGGGTGCAGCTTCTGTAGGTGTGCGGAATGAGACATCAAGAACCCCCACGCATGCATTGCTGTTACATCCAATGCTGCTCCCTCTCATGCCTCCACCTTTCTGTTATAAACTCGTCACAGGTGGATCTCAAAGGGGTTGGTCGCGGCTCTCACTCAGCAAAACTTGCCTGTGACGATCAGACGATATTCGTACGATGCGCTCCTTGACACTACTTGCTCGAGACCACATGTTGCGGGGATGCCGGCCGACACTCGTTACACCTTCGCAGCCATGAGCAGAGGTGGGGACGCTGGGAGGGAGACTCAGTCACAACCTTACCAGGAGCCACGCCCAGTGCAAAAGCTCGAATCCCAGCAATGTGGCGCGTTGTCGAGGATCATCGAGAAAGTACGAGACAGGGACAACGGGGAACTCCTCCGGGCGAAAGTCTCTCCCACTCGCCACCTGGCATCCCGACGCGGCACTCCGTTTTGGCCAGGACAAAGGGTATATGAAGTTTGCTTGGCACATCACCAAGATCAAATGTGCATGCTTCCAGTGATATTAATTTCTTCTTTGGCTTGAGCGTGCCGCTGGGCCTCCTGCCACTTGCCGCACGGACACTCCGAATCCGGCGCGGGCCTGGGATTTCCGGACATGGCCAGAAATTCCGTCTTGTACCTGGCACTCGGCCTCCTACTCTGTCAAGATGCTTTGGCGGTATGTGTGTTGGTGATTTACGCATGCGGGCGAGAGGCCGACCCCGCCGTCTTCCCCCCTCCGACAATTGACCTCACAGTCTCATCCTTCATCCTTGTGCGCAGGGCAAGTGCGCGTCCGGCTTCATATCGTTCCCAAGTGTACTGTGAGTTGCTGGGTCGTACATTTGAGACAGCTTCGAGTCCCGCGATGGTCCGAGACCGCCTGCCGAATCCTTCGGTGGCTGTCTTGGCGATAAACCACGCTGCGCTGTCATATCGGGTTTGTTTCAGCCGGCCACGGCCACTTGCCCATCACCTGAACCCTTTGTGGCGCTATCAACATGCAGGTTGGGCAAAGATGTCTACTTCGTGACATCGGACAGCGCGACAGGGTACTGCAGGTGCGCCAAGGGACCGTGGTGGGTAAATCTCCTGATGAGGGACATTGGGCACCAACGACACAGTAGTTCGCAGGATACCATGTGCCACGGTAGCAGACAGGGGCTGACCGCGGCAGAGCTGACCTATCCAGACCGTCTCTTACAACCCCAGGTTGAGAGGCTTCAGCAAGGCGGGCGGGGTCCGGACGACGACCTTGCAAGCCCTGGGGTTGAGCATGCATGCACTGCACCTGTGGCCCCAGAGGGTTGAACGCTCTGGCTCCACCGCCATCCTCCTGGCTGTTGAATGCCTGAAGCCTGGGCAGCATGCCTGCACGGCAGACGACGCCGGCAATGTGGGCTTCAATAACAAGGGGTCGAACAACTTTGGCAACGGCAACATCGGCAGTGGGAACATTGGTGAGTGGTGGGTGGGTTCACATTGGCCTCCCAGCCTCCCATCGTGTTCCTCACAGTCATTCCCCTTCTGGGCCGCACAGGGAACAGCAATGCTGGGGCATTCAATTGGGGTGACAACAATCACGGAAACGGCCTTCGGTGCTTCAACTGCAATGGGGCAGCCTCCAAGACAGCGCCCTGCACTGTGGAGGAGTTCAGGAATCGAGCCGTACATCTGGCTCACCCACCCCCCCGCCGGAATTCGAACCCCCCCATCTCTCCCAAGAGGAGTCCACCTCCCACTCCCAAGAGGAGTCCACCTCCCACTCCCAAGAGGAGTCCACCTCCCACTCCCAAGAGGAGTCCACCTCCCACTCCCAAGAGGAGTCCACGTCCCACTCCCAAGAAGAGTCCACCTCCCACTCCCAAGAGGAGCCCGCCCCCCCCCCCAACGATGAGCCCACCTCCCTCCCCCAAGAGGACCCCCCTCCCCCCCCCAGAAGGAGCCCACCCCCCTCACCAAAGGCAAGCCCGCCTCCGCCGCCACCATCGCAGTCACCAATATCTCCTCCATCACCCCCTCCTCCATCACCCTCACGAAGCCCACCTCGAACCTCCCCTCCCAGCCCGCCGCCTCCCAGCCCCCCT
>NW_011934400.1:4214-20866 GCF_000733215.1 Auxenochlorella protothecoides
CGCCGCCTCCCACGCCCCCTTCCCACGCCCGCCGCCTCCCACGCCCGCCACCCCCCACGCCCACCCCCTACGCCCGCCGCCCCCCACGCCCACCCCCCACGCCCGCCGCCCCCCACGTCCGCCCCCAACGCCCACCCCCTCCCCACGCCCGCCCCCTTCCCCGCCTCCCTCCCCACCTCCCAGCCCGCCACCGCCCTTCCCGCCTCCCTCTCCTCCCGTTGTCCTCCCCGTCCTGACCGGTGTGGCAAACCAGGATCGCACCAACACCTTCACCGTGACAGCCTCTGGTTATTTCCTCGGCGACATAAATGTCTACAAGGATACATACCTGCAGTACACCTGGGTCCCCGCCACAAAGACGATGACGGTCTACACAATCACACCGCCATCGACCTATGCTTCGGGCCACGTGTCTGTTTGGTATGTGGACGTGTATGATGCCAACAATGTGCACATCGGCAAGTCGAACTCGGTGACCCTCACCACGCCCTGAGCACAGCGTTGCCTGGCTCAAGGGACGTGGGGGCAGCGTGCTCCCTTTGTGAAGCCCACTGAATTCTCAATTTCTTACACTCATCCTCAGGCCAGTAATCTCCCACCACCTTTGAACTGAACTGCATGCATGTTTCTTGCTCCCTCCCGCTCGCTGCTCTGCTTTTCAATCGCCTGCACACCAGGAATAACTCAGTATTCTTCTGGAGAGAGAGGGGATGGCCCGGGGAGGGGGTCACGTGTGCAAGCGTAGGGTGTGACGAGGCCCGTCATCTGCAATCACATTTTGGAGGTGGCGTGGCGCGTGATACTTCACAGTCCTGGCAGCTGGCCTCGCCCTGCCGCTCTGGGAGGGACGCGCTGAGACGCCCGCCGCCTGCACCCCTCCCTGGCCCCCGAGTCCGACCTGGTGGCATGGTGGCAGGGGCCCAGCCCCTCACAGCTCGGGTCTGACGTGGCCCGGCGCCAGCCGTGCCCACGTGGCCGCCACTCGCCGCGTGAACTCGGCGTCCGCACCGGCCGTCAGTGCGCCGGCCCGGGCCAGGTCGAGGGTCACCCGGTCCAGCAGGGTGAGACGGTACCCGGCCATACGGTCCCCGGACCGGTCCCCGGCCGCCGCCGCCGCCGCACCCCAGCGCAGCGGCGGCAGCGCGTCGGCCAGCCGGCGCAGGGCCGCCCACCTGGATCGCGCCCCCCCGCCCGCTGCCGCGGCGGGGTCCGTTGACACCCCGGCCCCGGCCGCCCCTTCCGCGGCCCCGCCGACCCAGGCGCAGGCCCCGCCGCGGCCGACGCAGGCCAGCGCCTCCAGCGCAGCGCGGGTGAGGTCCACGAAGGCGCCCTCCGCGGCCCGCGCCTCGGCGCGCAGCGCGTACAGCGCGCGCCACTGCTCCGCCCTCGGCCCTGGCGGCCGGCCCGGGCCGGTGCCCGTCGCCGCGTCGCTGCTGGCGCGGAGCAGGCGCAGCGCGGCGGCCAGGAAGGCCTCCTTCTGTGCGTCGAAGGGCTCGTGCGTGCCGGCGCGGCAGGCCTCCCCCACCGCGCAGGCCACCACCTTGCGCGCCAGGCTGGGCAGCCAGTTCACCTCCACCATGTGCGCGCCCAGCGCGCCGTCCAACAAGAAGTCCACGCCCAGCACCTCCGCGTTCCCGCCCTGGTACCCGGGCAGCGCCGCGCCGGCCTCGCGCTGCGCGGGCAGGCCTGCCGCCAGCGCGGCGGCCACGCCAAGGCACATGCGGGCCCAGGCCCCGGTCGCCGCGCCGGCGCCGAAGCGGGAGTCCAAATGGTCCCAGAGCTGGCGCAGGGACCAGGGGCGCGCCGCGGCGCGGTCCTGCTGCCACAGGTTGACCACCATGGCCTGGTGCCCTGACGCATCGGCGTCCTGAGCAGAGGTGCCCGTGAGGCCGCCGTCGGCGACGCCGTCCCCGTCATCCCCGTCGCTGCCGTCGTCAGCACCCTGGCGCGAGCCGAACACTGCCACGCCGCCGTCAAAGAGGTAGGGGCGCAGCGGGTGCGTGCCCAGGCTCAGCACCCACAGGCGCACGTACAGCGGGCGGCGCCGCACCAGGAGCTGGCCGGGGACGAAGCGCTGGGCCACCACGTAGCGCTGCGCACCGCCACCCGGCCGACGCTGCCTCGCGGCGGCCAGCGCGGCGGCCGGCGGCAGCACCGCGATGCCGCGCCCGCGGTGACTGTCCTCCTTCAGCACCCAGGGCGTGGCGGGCCCCGCCGCAACCACGGCGCGGGCAAAGGCCAGGTAGTCGCCGGGCAGGACGAAGGACTCTGGGACGAAGAGGGACGCGGCCGTGCCGTAGGCACGCTTCATGGTCGCCACCAGGCTGGCCTTGCCCGTGATGGCCTGGCTGCCCGGGGTGCAGGACACCAGCTGGCCGGGGGCCAGGTGGGACAGGAAGGCGCGGTAGCAGGCCTGGGGAAAGGGTGTGTGTGAAGGGGGGAAAAGATCGTGATCTTCTTGCCCATGGGGCTGTAGTCCGCGACGCCAGCGCAGCGCTGTGCGCCGAGAAGGAAAGCCACGAGCCACCAATGATACCCACAAACGACGACAGCCCACACCCCGATCTCCCTACCTCCCGCCCCGTCCAGTACATGTCCCACATGGAGGTGTTGTGCCAGCCCTTGTGGGCCAGGAATCCGCCACGTGAGACCCCCACCACGCTGGCCGTGCCGTTGGAGGCCGCGATGGCCTCCAACAGTAAGTCAGTCTCACCCTCCGCAAAGGCAGAAGCGTCTATGAAGAAGCGTAGGGGCGAAGATCTCGCTGTGGCGCAGAGCAGGGTGAGCAGCAGGGCCAGCAAGACTGGCATCCTGGCGAGTGCCAGCCCGCGGGGAGTCTGGCACCCCATCAGCCTCATCGATTATCTCGTAGAATCATTGCTAGCAGCTTTGGTAATTACAAAACTTCGCCCCATTGCTGTAATTGAGGCAGCGTACGCCCGCGTCATAAGCGTGCATGGGTGTCGGGATGCTGCGTGTGCTGCGATCAAAAACCCTAGATCTTTGGATCCGCGTGCGCCAGGCCCACTCCCTTTGCAGATGTGCACCGCCTGGGCACGCTCTTTGGGTGACGGCCCTCGCAGCCCCACAAACCGGGTGACTGGCACCGCATGCCTTTGTACCTCCATTTGAAAGAGTTCTTAAATCGGGGAGTGCAATGAAGGCGACGCTCCCTCTCCTCCTCCTGCTGGTTGTGCTCGCCCCCGTCGTGCTGGGCAAGGGCGACGACTCCATCACCACCGAGGTCACAATCCTGTCGTCGACATGTCTCTCCCTGCTGGACCAGGTCATGGCATCCTACACGAACGCCGTGGAGCCCTACACCGCGGGGGGCTGCAACACCACCTGCCTGAAGGAGTGCCACCAGGTGGTGCTCGACGGCATCTACGCCACGTACCATCAGGACTGCCCTGAGCAGAGCCAGCTCGTCTACTGCTTCAATGTAGGTTACATGCCTTGACATTTCGGTGGCACCCTGTCGTCCCGCTCGGCCGGTTCCCGGTGTGGGGAGTTGCCCAGCCAGGCCCGTCAAGGGTCCCAAGTAACGGCTCTCGCTTTTGTGCGCATGTGGCCACACAGATGCATGACATGTCCAAACGAACCCGCTCCCTGCAGCGCTTCCCGGCGACATGGGCACAGTACGCGACCCTGTGCGGCCTCTTCTCCCTCCAAGACGTGAGTGTTTTTGGATTGCTTGTGGGTTGCCGATATGCCACTTGTCCAGCAACCCGCAAAATTGATGTGCTGCCCGCCCCCTGTGCATCGCCCTCGGTCACGCCGCGCCCTGGAGATGTGCAGTGGGCGGACATGCAGCCACGTACCCGGCTGTGTCCTAGGTCTCTGGGCCAGGTATTGCCCGGAAGCAATCCTTGCTGCTACCCGTCCTGACGCCCTTCGCTACCACCAACCCCCGCCACACAGACGACCGCGGAGGCGTCTGCGGAGGCGGCGGCTCTCGCGGAGCCCTCGGTGTATAACGCCTCGCGCTCCGTGGCCTGGTCGGCGCCCAGCGTGTACGACACCAACCTGCGCCGGCTGATGGCGCTGACGGCCGAGGCCGAGTCGGAGGGCGGCAACGTGGGCTGCTTCCCCGCCTTCAATGACATCGACTCTTTCCGCGTCTGGATGTCCGGGGAGTACTGGTGAGTTTCATGGGGGCGCTGGGAGCGGGCCACGAGGGCGTGTGTGGGATGGTGATGCGCGGCCACCCGATCCTCGCATGGCCCCCAACCCATGCGCCCCTCCCCACCCCCACCTCCTCGTAGGTCCAACATCTACAGCCCGCCCAGCAACGCCGGCGGCATCGCAGTCAGCGTCGTCTTTTGGGTGGCCCTTGTGGCCCTGGGCTTCAGCACCAAGGGCTGACGCACCGGACCCCCACACCAGTCCTTTTCGCTCCCCTGTACCCCTTGCACCGCGCTGCTGCTCCTCCGTGGGGCCGGCCCCATTGCTTGCTGCCGTGCGCTATTTCCTTCTCCTCTCTCCTGTACAACTCCTGGCTCACGTTCGTTTGCCAGTGCATGGTGGACAGTTACAAAGGCGCCTGGCGCGGCGGGGGTCTGATGCTGGTCGGAAAGCGCCGTGAGAGGGGGGGAGCACACTGCCTGCACTCGGCTCGCGCACGCCCGCTACCTAACCTGGGAAAGCAACGAGCGGGGTCGCGGCGCGCCCGCTGGCACACCTAGGCGCGGGGCGAGAAGGTGATGAGCGCGTCCGCGGGGTAGATGGTGGGCAGGTAGACCCACTCGGAGGACTTTTCGGTCCTCCTGCGCGACCAGTCGGTGGCCATGGACAGGATGGCCAGGAAGCAGGTGAGCTGGTTGATCGCGTACTCCTTGCCTGCGCGGGGCAGGTGGGAGTGGGGAGGGGGGGGTGGCTTATCTTTCCTGGGGCATTGCGTATGAACCATGGGGAGGGACAGCCGATGAGGGTTCAAGCCGATGCGCTGGAGGGTAAGAAGCGCGGCGACTGTCTGACTCGAGGAACAGGTCGGCGTGAACACCATTCAGAGTGCTCTCCAGCGGCGCCCCTGGCCTGTGCATGGCAATGACCCCTCTTGCCCGCCCCCTGCATCAACGGCCCCTCCTCCCTCCACTGCCACAGCATCAACAAGCCCCTCCTCCAGCCCCTCACCGACGCAGTAGTGGGGCCCGTGGCCAAAGGTGAGGAAGTTGCGCGCGTGCACGATGTCCTCCTTGCGCTCCGGGCCAAACCTGTCCGGGTCGAAGGTGTGGGGGTCCGGGAAGCCCTGCATGTTGGCCGAAACGATGGAGGGGACAACCATGGTGCCGCGCGGCACCACGTAGTCCTCCGTCAGCCGGTAGTCGGCGTAGACCATGGAGGGGACCATGGGCGCAGGGGGCCGGAAGCGCAGCACCTCCTTCACTACCTGGCGCGTGTAGGTCATCTGCGCCAGCACCTCGCCCGTGATGGTGGTGGCCAGGTCGGGGCGCAGGGCCGCCTGCTCCGCGCGCACGCGCGCCAGCACCTCCGGCCGCTCCTCCAGCAGGGTCAGGCACCAGGTGAGCGAGGCGGTGCTGGCGTCCTGGCTGGCAAACAGGAAGTCCAGCATGGCGTCCGCCATGCGGTGCTCGGTGGTGTGGGGCGGGGGCGGCACGCCCTCCGCCGCCGCCTCCTCGATCTCCTGCAGGCACTTGACGGACCAGAAGTCCATGAGGCAGCGCGGCTCGCCCCCCGCGCGCACGTACGCCACCGAGCGACGGGCGCAGGTGGCCAGCACCTTGAGGATGTACAGCCGCCCCTGCTTGCCCTTCCACACAGCGGTGCCGGGCAGGCACACGGGGAAGGCCTGCGATGTGATTTGGGGGGAGAAGAGGGGAAGCTGGAGGAGATGCACGCGGGACAAGCTTGGTGGGGACGGCGGAGGGGGTGCAACATCACTGAGCATGTCACGAAGAGGCAGGCCATCTCAGGGCGGCAGCAAAGCGGCAGCGGCGGGGCGGGGGAGTTGGGACATGTGATTGGGAGAGCAGCCCTGCACCGGCACGTCCGCGTCCCAGGGGGTGTGGCGTAGACATCATCCCATGGTCATTGCCAACACATCGATGTGGAAAAGGCCATGTATTCATTGCACTGCGAGCCCTGCCCGCTGCCTTGTCGCCACATGCAGCCCACCCTCATCTCCAGAATCAATGTACACCACACCCTTCAGCGCCCCCACCAGGAAGGCCTCGGTCATGACGCGGTAGGCCTTGCTGAACTTGGCGGTGACCTCCGGGTCATCCAGGTAGGGCCCCACGAACACCTCCTGGCTGGTCATCTGGTTCATGTCGCGGCAAGCGTCGCGGACCTCGCGCTCTCCCGGGATGGCCAGCCAGGAGGTCAGATGGCGGCGGATGATGGCGTCCTGGATCTCGACATACAGGCCCAGGGCCTTGCGCGTGAAGAGGGAGAGGAAGGACTTCCTGCAAGAGTTGACGTGTGGATGGGGGTGCATCTGAATATGGGGGTGTGTTGCGATGGTGAGGAGCACTCCTGGGCCAGCATGGGCCAGGCCTGCGCCTGGGGAGGTGAAGGGGCGAAAAATTCATACCCATGCTGATGCTCCCTCCCCTAAACATGCACACAACACAGCACCGACCTGATGTTCTTGTGCTCTGGGCCGTGCATGAAGGCCAGGTTGTTTGGGCCCAGGATGTTCTTGGCAGAAGGGTGCAGCGACATCAGCATGCTGGCGGGGTCATTGATCTGAGGGATGGGAGGAAAGGGGGAAGGGCGGGAGAGGCATGCGTGAGCTTGGGACGGTCAACTTCAGGGCTGACTGAATGAGACAGATGTCGACAGGGCATGTCCAATCAGGAGGGCCGGCCAAGGCCAGGCCTTGCCAATTCCTTGCGCAGCATTGAGGCTGCAGCTTGCCCCCCCCCCCCCCCGCCGACGAGGGGTGGCATTGCCCAGACAGGCCTCAACACGCACTGCCTCCTCTCAGATTTCCCGCTCAGCACCACGCACCGACATCACTTCGCGACACTTCTCGGCGTCGGTGATGAAGAGGATGAACTTGCCCACCAGGGAGTTGTACGACATGCCGGGGTCGGAGTAGACGCGCTGCTTCTCCCAGAAGGCAAAGGGGTTCATCACCATCTCCACGATGCCGCCGACGAGGGGGAAGGGGCGCTCCGGCCCCGGGATGAGCTTGCCGCTCGAGGTGGCCCTTCGGGGTGCAGGAGGAAAGGGTGGCGTTATGGGAAGGCAGTGCAGTGAGGAAAGAGGTGCCAGTATGACACAACTGGCTATGGGAGGAGACGCGCACGGTCTCAAAGAGCCCTTGCCACTCGTCTGACTGCAGGAGCTGGCCCTGCAGAGAGGATCCAGGTCACCCAACCGGGGGCCAATGCACGACCTCCCCACCGTCCCTCTATTCCCACCTTGCCGCCCTGAACCGGAACTGCTCCCAGTAGATCAGGGTGGCGACAGCTACGAAGATGCCCAGGACCCATTGCAGGGGGTTGGGGGCCGCGAGCACGGCGTTGAGCAGACCCGGTCGGGCCAGAGCCTGCGCAGAGAAAGGCAGAAGTTCATTCACATTCCGAGAAGGTAGTAAAGAGCGAAGGATATGATGAGAAAACCAGAGGCACGGCATGGCCCTGCGTCTGGCATTGCCTGCGGGGGTCCAGCGCCCCCGCAAAAGTGCAGCCACTCGGCTCAGCTGGACCCCGCACACAGCGCCTCCAGCAAGTGGTGGACGAGGCATCGGTTCAACGCACCGCGTTAAGGTCCAGGGAGGTGGTCATGCTGGCTGTTCCTTCGTGGGGTCTGGGTTGCTGCGGGCTGGCCCGGTGGCAGCGGCTCACCCAACCTGAAGAAGGTCACCGCGTCAGGCCCTCCAATGCCTATTGGACGAGTTCAAGTCTCTAAACTGATATGATCACAGTATACACAAAAGCATGGCAGGGCGTGTATCCGCGGCAGATGACTCTGAGCTTTGAACATGAGCGCGACGTGGTGACGTCGACCCCACCTGCTCCACCTCAGCTCCTTCGTACCCCCGACAAAACAGCTGCAAGCCCGGAAAGTGATTCATAGCAGGGAAACCAAGGCATTCTCCTTGCCTCTTGAACAGCAATTATAATAAAAAATATTCATTGCATTCGCTCCTGGGAGCTACTCAAGTTCTGGACGATCAGCTCTGGCCCGTAGAGTGGTGAAGATCTTCTAGGCTAGCCTGCTGGCAACGGCCATCTCACGGGGCCTCCAATCACTGATCTCCCGGGACTCGCCAAATCGGGATGGGAGGCCACACTGGAACATCGCCGCTGATGCTTGGGTGCAGCCGGAGCTCAGGCTCCGAGGTCGAGGCCGAGCTTACCGTTGCCCAGTCTGGCACAGGGCCACTCGACTCGAAGGCACGCCCGCGATCGCTGCTATCAAAGGCCTCCAGCTTTCACAGCAGGAAGCACTCCTTCCAAATCCGATCTGGGATCGACCGCCAGCCTCATCACAACGAGAATGCACTCCCGAACCAACCCTCCCAGATCTCGGTATCCCAGGTGGGTGGGTCAGCAGGGGCCAGGCCCAATGGCTCCGCCATCATCGCGGCACTGCCCTTCATGGTTTTACATCCCACGCTCACAGGACGACCTGGCTTGCTGGTCGGCATCCTCGTTTGCGCCCGCTCTGTCCAGCGGAGCGTCGCAGACCCGGGTTCCAGACACGAGGTCAGCAGCTGGACCTGGGTGAGCAGCAGAAGCTGTGCGGGCGTTTGCCGCACATGAATCGCACGGATGTCCAAGCCGATGAGCTTTGAGCAGAGGAAAGTTTCTGGATTCAAACACCCCTCCCACCCAATGCTCCCTGCCGCAGCGAGACGGAGGCGGCGCCCCTACCCATCCCCGTGCAAGGTTCCCATGCTGAGGCTGCCCCATCAAGCGTGCCTGCCCCATCTCAGGCGACAAGCGCCTTTGTCAGGTGGGTGGCTGCATGCAGGGTGGTTCTCCGCAGCAGGGCGGGGGATTTTGGTCCCTGCGCTCTGACAGGGCCCTGGCAGTGAGCAGGCCCTGAGAGATGCCAGGCTCCTTCTGAGGCCAGAGGTTGAGGTCAGGGCTCTGTACTGATGCCTCGCCTGCGATCACCTGCTCGTCACTGCACTGCACCCTCGCTCCACGCATGCACCAGGCTGCCGGCCAGCCCCCACTACAGCCTCCTCCGGGAGGCCGGGGCCACAGCCGCAACTGCAGGGTTGGCGACACCCAGTGGAGCACGCCACACCTTCACCCGTGTGTTTGAGCGCTCGGCCTCCTGCCACCACATGTACGAGGCCTGCTGTTCCGACCTGGTGGAAAGCGTGTACCAGACTCGCACCAGCGCCCTCCTCCTGGGCCTGAACGGCGCCGACGGCGCCACCGACGCCGTCATGGGCTTTGCAGGTGCTGAGTTGTCTGCATTTGCAGTGCATCGTGTTGGGAGGCGGCCAGGGACAGGGAGCCTGTTATCCAGAGGTCATCGGAGTGCCGGACATGGATCGAGCCGATGCAGCATGCAACAAGTCCTCGCCGTGCCGCCCCCCCTTCCCCTCTCCCTCCCCCTTGCCATCCTGGCTTTGCCCCACCTCCAATCCTCAGGTGTCCCAAGCTCTGTGGACTCGGCCGGCTTCCTCCTGAGGGCAGCCGTGCACCTGCTGGACGCCTGCAGCGGGCCTGAAGGAGGCACAAATCCCTGGCAGCTCGGCTGCCGCATCGTCAGTGCCAGGTCAGGCTCTCTGACAGACCTCCTCGCCGCCCAGCGACCCCTGGGGAAGCCAGGGCAGGCCGCCCTCGCCCCCATCGCCAGCCTCAAGGACCTGCTGTCCATCCTGAGGGGGGGTATCCTTGCCTCGTCCAATCTGGATGAGCCCGGCTTGGTCCTTGCCTCCCTGGTCCTCGCCCCGCCAGACAAGGTGCGCCTGGGCAACGACTGCTCTATTTTCAGAATCACAGCTGGGGGTGCCGCCTGAGTCTGCGTTTGCGCCTTGGGCGCGCATGCTGCCCTTGACCTCACCCTCCAACCCCATCCGCAACCTTGCGTCCTCAGGCGTGCTCCCCCTTTGGCGTGCACTTCCTCTCCGTGTCGTCCAGCAGCCTGGCCAGGGCGCCATCGGTGAGCTGCGCTGGCGGTGTTGTGTTGGTGGGTGTGGAGGGGACAAGGGTCCGCATTCACGAATGTGCGCACTCTCACCGCTGGCCTGGGCAATGGCAACCAGGCCAAGGCGACAGCCGGTGCCCCGGCAGCCACGACTGCCCGGGCCCATCCCTTCCCCACAGGCCGGACACCGCGACGTGAGCCCCCTCCGCGCCCTGCTGAAGGCGGCGGGCCTCCCTGGTGGAGCCCTGCTCGTGGACATCGAGGCCGCCGCCCCAGCCGTGTGCATCGCGTGCCTGCCGTCGGAGGTGGCGGATGCGGAATGCATGCTGGCAGCCATGAACTGGCTGGGCCTCGAGGTCGCTGGGGCCACGGCCTCGCCGGCGGAGGCGCCGCGCACCGGGACGCCCGGCGCCCTGAAGCGGCCGCGCGTCCCCCCGCTGGCCCTGGCGGCTCCGCGGCGGGGCGCTGTCGCCGGCGGCACCCCCGCAGCGCAGCGAGACAGGGGGGCTGTCGGCCGGACGCCGAGCGGGGACGCCGCGCACGCTGCCACGCAGTGCCCCCCCCGCCGCCCCTGGCGACGACGAGGCCGAGGCGCTGAGCGTGCTGCAGGCCGCGGTCTCCGCCTGGGCCGCGGCGCCGCGCGCCAGGCTGCTGGACGTGCTGACCCGGGACGAGGTGTGGGAGGCCATGGGCGCGTACCGCGCCAAGCGCCGGGCCGGCGCCGGGGGAGTCGGCGGCGGCCCTGGCGCCGGGGCTCAGCCCGCCACTGCCTTGGCGCCCCACACAGCCAGGGGCCCCGGCGACCCCTCGGCCCCACGTCCCGCCGCGCTGGGGTCGGGCGACATCCTGGCGGCGCTGGAGCGCAGCGTGGGCGCCGCCGGCCACGGCGCGGGCGAGTGGCTGGACGGCCTGGCGGCCGCCGCGGACCTGAACACGGCACGCGCGCTGCCCACGCTGCGCGAGCGGTATGACACGGGGCGGGGGCCGGCCGGGGGCCCCGTCGCGATCCAGGAGGAGGCTGCGGGCCCCGCACCGGCCAAGGCCAGGAAGACCTTGTTCAGGCGCGCACTGTACGCGCTGCGCCTGGGGCGGCGCGGCGCGGCGCAGTGAAGCCGATGGCAGGCATGGGCGCAGGGGGGGCTGTGCTGTCCCCTAAACTACTTGGAGTTGCGAGCATTGACACACTAGCGAGCGGGGAGGATGGGAGTTTTCTGGCCGCGAACCTTTCTTCCCGCTGTAATTGATCCGTCGAGCCGCGACGAGGGACATCATAGAGAGAGGGGGGATTCCAACAGCCCTACATGTAGAAGCTCCGGGGAGCAGACGCTGAGAGTCAAACAGACATTGTCATCGGGAAGCGCCCAGCAACCGCTCCCATGCTGGGCTTGGCTGTGGGGCCATGTGGCCTGCACAGGCGACAGCCCGCTCCATGCCTCGTCACGGACCCATCCGCGCACCGTGCCGCGCCGGGGCGGGCAGGGGGAGGAGCACACCATTGTCGTCCTTTGCATCTGTCTGAGAAGCAGAAAACGCGCGCATCCCGGGCGCATGGTCCGGAGGAGGTGAGGCTCACAGCGTCGTCATGCAGAGCTCCAGGACTTGCCGTGACTCGCGTGGGCCCCTCGCGGCACTGCCGCTCCATGCCTCATGCGCATGCCGACTCCTTTGCAATGCAGGGAAGCCCATGCATGACCATTGCGGCTTCATCAAACCCTCCAGAGGTGGCATACCCTGCCTCCTGGTACGATGGGGAGGGCCGCCTCATGCTCAAGAACCTGACGCTGGAGCAGCTGAGCGACTGGGTGGTCGCGGCCCTGGGTGAGTCGACGTGGCTGCTAGCCTCGGTCACCCCGCATGCCAGGCATGCTTCCCTGGCCCCTGCCCCTGCGTGTACCAAGCCCCCCTCCAGAGCAACAACTCTTGCTGCCCTGGTTCGCCGTTGCCGCAGGCGAGCCACGGTCCAGGGGGATGCAGCTGTGGCGCGCCCTCTACCACAGCTGGCCCCTGCTGGAGGACCTGCGCCCTACGATAGGCACGCCCAATGGCTTCAGCGCCGCGTTTGTGGACCGGCTGACCCGGGTGGCCAGCCTGGGCGGCGGCATGGAGGTAGCCGGCGTCAGCACTGCGCCCGACGGGACACAGAAGCTGGCTTGCCGCCTGACCACCGGACCCGCGGCGGGGATGGAGGTGAGTGCTGCTGGCTTGGGCTTGAGACGCCTGTCTGGTTGCGTGCTCGACTTCACCTGTGCTTGGCGGGACGCCTGGGTCGGGGAACGACCCCCTCCCTCCTCTCTTTCCTGCCAACAGGTGGAGTGCGTCCTCATCCCCATGCCGGGGTCGAAGCCACGCATGACGGTGTGCATCTCCTCCCAGGTCGGCTGCGCCCAGAACTGCCAGGTGCGCTTTGTTCAGGGGTTTGGGAGCGACGTGGGAACCCGCTTGCCACCCTGGGGGCTCGGGGGCCAGCCATGCGCCGCTCGCCAGGCAGTACACTTCCCAAGCGCTCCTCCCGTCATCCCCCCCCCACGCCCCCAGTTCTGCTTCACCGGTCGCATGGGCCTGCTGGGCCAGCTGTCGCCCGCCCAGATCGTGCAGCAGGTGGTGCTTGCCAAGCGCCAGGCGCGCCCCGGCGGCGTGGCCAAGCCTCCGGATCCTTCATCAGGGCCTGAAGTGCCCGTCACCAACGTCGTGTTCATGGGGATGGTGAGCCTGGAGCCTGGCAATACTTCTGTGGACTGCAATCGTATGCATTGCGATGGTGGTGTGGCCGTAAGGCCTCGCCGCTCTGGACATGCGTGTGGGTATCGGCGCCTGCACTGAGGCCCGCATCCCTAGGATGAAATCTGCTGCCTCCCTCGCACACAGGGCGAGCCCCTGCACAACGCCGGCTCCGTGGCGGTGGCAGTGGAGGTGCTGACCCACCCCCAGGGCCTGGGCTTCCCCGCCAGCCGGGTCTGCGTCTCGACGGTGTGCTGCGCCTTTGTGGGATGGTGGCAGCGGGTGCGACTCTGATGTTGCGCCTGTCCTCCCTCGTGCCCCGTGCCACTCGCTGCGCAGCCCATCCCTTGACCCTCCAAGAATCAATCCTCGCCCCGCCGCAGGTGGGCCTGGTGCCGGAGATGCGGGCCTTCGCGGCGCGGAGCCGCGCGGCGCTGGCGGTGTCCCTGCACGCCACCACCGACGAGGTCCGCAACTGGCTGGTGCCCATCAACCGCCGGCACCCGCTGCGCGAGCTGGTGGCTGCACTGGAGGAGCTGTTCCCTGCAGAGGCGCAGCGCGCCGGCCGCCACGTGCTCGTGCAGTACGTGCTCCTGCGCGGGGTAAACGACGGCGAGGCGGACGCCCACCGCCTCGCCGACCTGCTCGCCCGCGTGCGCTGCAAGGTCAACCTGATCGGCTTCAACCCGCACCCGGGCACGCGCTTTGCGCCCAGCGGGGAGCGGGCCACGCAGGCCTTCCTCGCCGTCCTGCGGCAGAGGGGTTGTGTGGTGATGCTCCGCGCCTCGCGCGGCGGGGAGGAAATGGCGGCGTGTGGGCAGCTGGGGGGGCTGGCGGGCGGGCGCGGCGCGGGGGACGGGGCGCTGCCGCGCATCCTCCCGCCGCCGCGCCGCTTTGAGGAGGTGCTGGCGGCTCGGAGCTGAGGCCTTGGAAGGGGTTTGCGGTGGAGGGGACTCGATGCTCCCGGGAATCGCGATGGCTGGCGTGCAGCACAGAAGCCTGTCACCCTGTCCCAACCCACTCCCCATGGTATCGAAGCGTGTACAGATCATACTGGGCAACATGAGAGAGAACTCAAGGGGAGGGAGTGCATATACTGATCGTGTAACGTCAGGGTGCAAAGGGCAAGTGGGGGAAGTCTGCAACCAAGCCAAGCTGCGTGATGGTGGGGAGCACCATGGCGGCTGCCCACTACCACGCCCGGGGTCATTGCGGGACCACACGGTGTTCTCCGGCCCGATTCCTGGACTGGACCCGCAAGCGACCGTCACCGGGCTGCAGGTGTGCCTGGGGAGGGAAGGGGCGCATGTGGGGCCACAGAGACGGGCACGAAGAAGCTTGCAAGGAGGCCGGGTCATGGAGACCCGTCGGGGGTTGAGCCCAAGTCTGCAGTCTGCAGTCATGCCCCCCGCCATGGGCTCCCACCTGAGAGGGTGTACCTGGGGGAGCTGAGCCGGTCCGCGCCGTCGGCCTCGCCCCCTTCCCATTCACCTCCCAGGACAGGAGGGACAGATCGCCGTACCCCCTCTTCCAGAACAGGCCTGATTGGGTTGGGTTGGGGGAAGGGGATCCTTGCGCATGTCCTGCAGTGCCAACAGGATGTCGAGATCCAGGGCACATGCATGGGCAACCTCACCCATGCCTCAGCCTGGGACCCCCTTCCCTTCTTCTTTCCAGCCCAAACACACCCAGGTTGTAGGTGATGAACAGGCTTGCTGCAGCCAGCCAGGCGAGGCCGCCGATGACAATGTAGACACTGCCCAGGAAGACGTTCTTTCCCCCCACCCAGCTGTTGGTGGTCAGGATGAGGCTCTTGGCGCCCTGGAAGCCATACGTATTGTACCGGTTGTACACCAGCACCGTGACGATCATGTCTGCACGGTGCGATGCTTGCATGTCTTGATATAGAAAGGGGGAAGGGTGCTGGGGGCTGACTCCACCACCTCCTGGCTTGACCATGGCAAAGCCTCATCCATGCCCAGGAGACCAGTCCCCGGTTCAGAATCCCGATGCCAGCCAGGCCCACTGGGCCTCCTGCTCCTGCTGCCCTGGTTTCCTCAAACCCCTCGATCCCCAGACTCTCCACCGGGAGCCCCACGATCCTCGCTCCAAGGCCAATCCCTCCCCCCGCCCAGAACAACGAATCCGACCCACCAGCCTCCAGGTCGGAGTCGATGCGGCCGTACAGCTTCTGTGCCTGGGCCTGAGCAGCCGGGCGCTGCCACACCATCCAGTGCTGGTCCTGGTTGAGCGGGGCAAAGACCCCCCGGCCCCCGCGCAGGGCCGGCACCGTGTTGAAGTTTTCGGCGTTGACTGCGCCGTAGAGGTGGTCGCGGTCGCTGGCCCAGGCGATGTCGCTGGAATTGATTGGCAGCTCCCGTGCGGCGGCGCCGCCGCGTCGCCGCGCCGACAGCTCGAAGGTGTCGTTGAAGAGGGACTGGGAGATCTGGCCGCAGGGCAGGATGGCGCCCTGGTTGGGGAAGGCTGCGTCCGGCGCGCCCGTGATGTAGGTGAAGGGCTCGCAGGCGGAGACGCCAGACTTGTTGGCCTCCAACCCGTCGTGCATGTTGTCAGGGTCAAAGGAGCGGACGTAGCGGCGGTAGTTCTGAAACATGGAGTCCAGCTCGTACACGACGTAGATCTGTGTGGGTCGAGGGAGGGGCCGGGAGGGTGAGCAGGCTTTTTGGTTGGGCAGCATCCGAGGGGAGGGGGACCCCGGCCGGTTCCTTCCTCAGTGGGACTGCACCATGGCAGCAGGGATGGCCTCACGCTGCATCTTTAGTGTGCCTCCCTCGCCAGACCACGCAATGCCAGCCCTGCCTCTCACCGGGGCGGTCATGCGCTTGGTTACCTCGATCTCCACCATCACCAGCACGCCCTCGTCGCCCGCACCCCACAGCAGCTCCTGCTGGTTGTTGGAGTCCAGGTCGGCGAAGACACCAGCCAGATCGTAGCGGGCCTTGTACTCCACGACGTTCAGGGAGGCCACTAGGATGGGTATGCCCAGGGCCAGGCAGAACACCCCAACGGCCAGGAAGTAAAGTTCCGCGTTCCGGGCATGCAGGATGGGAGACCAGCCCCGGAGCCGCTGCTGGACGAACCGCTTGTGCCATTTGGACTCCTTCTTGCCCTGCGCCGCGGAGCCCGAGGGTTGACTGTCGGACTCGCTGGACGGCATCTGGGCCACAGGCTACGCCCCGGGCAGGTCGCAGATGAGGGACGGTGCTATCATGACCTCATACGATGTCGTTCCAGGCGATCCGTGACCTTCCTGGCGAGCTGAGCGGCCCCGGACCTGGGTTCAGCAGCTCTGACATAACGCGAACATGATTGCAACTTGAACAGTTTGTCCCGGGTTGGAGGGCCACCTGGCGCAGCGCTTCAAAATAATCTCGGGGACAGGTAAGCAGGCGGTGGCATGCGGTCGCCCTGGGACGGGTGGCGCATAATGTACACACCCACCTCGAAAGTTTAAATACTGAGTTCGCCATCCACCGGTCGCAAGCGCATGCCAGGCCTGTGAGCACCCCGGCGCCAGCACGGAATGGCCAGCAGGAAGGCGACGGCCCGGGCCGGCCCGGGTGCCGGAGGCCCTGCTGGATCCGAAGATGGAGTCAACATCCAGGTCATACTGAGGTGCCGCCCCCCTACCAAGGAGGAGATTGCCGGCAGGGCGCCGCAGGTCGTCAAGTGCAACGAGGCCCTGCGGGAAATCACCCTGAACCAGACGCTGGGAGGGAAGCAACTGGGTCGGACGTACCACTTCGACCGGGTGAGCTTGCTCGAGGATGGGAATGGCTGACGAGCATCGCTGGAGAGGAAAGTGGCTCTGGGCTGAACCCACCACAGCTCAA
>NW_011934401.1:0-6993 GCF_000733215.1 Auxenochlorella protothecoides
CTCCTCCAGCGAAGAAGAACTCACCTCCCCCTCCCATGAAGAAGAGCCCCTCCCCTCTTCCTCCAAAGAAGATCTCACCTCCTCCTCCTCTGAGGAAGAGCCCCTCCCCTCCTCCTCCAAAGAGGGTCCCCGCCTTTCCTCCTCCAAAGAGGAGCCCCGCCCCTCCTCCTCCAAAGAGGGTCCCCGCCCTTCCTCCTCCAAAGAGGGTCCCCGCCTCTCCAAGTTGCTTGGAAGAATCCCTCTGATGGACCTCATCATGCATGGCAAATGATCATGGCCACCCGCTCTTTGCACTCACACCACTGCAGGAAACGACAACCACGGCAATTTTGCCATCGGAAGCGAGAATTGGGGAGACTATGTGGTGTGCAACAACTTGGATGTCCAGGGCGGAAGCGCTTGCCAGTTGAGAGACCTCCAGACTGCGGAGACAGTCTTCATAGAGGCTCCCTCCCCTGCACCCGTGGCCCCCAGTCCTGCCCCGGCACCCAGCCCATCACCTTCTACCCCGGCTCCATCCCCTGCTTCTACCCCAACCCCTGCGACACCTCCTTCCCTTCCCACACCGACGCCCGCAGCCCCCTCCCCTGCATCTGTGCCGTCTCCTGCGACCAAGTACCCTCCACCAGTGTCCAGTCCCCCACTGGCTTCCCCTCCTCCTCGAGGACAGCCTCCTCTTCCAAGCCCACAGCCCCCACCATCGCCACCGTCACAAGAACCGCCCTCCCCATCTCCAATGAGTAAGAGTCCCCCACCAGCTCCTAGAAGTGGCACCACCCCTCCACCCCCCAGGATGAATAGCCCACCTCCTCCGATGAAAAGGAGCTCTCCTCCTCCTCCTCCTCCTCCATCTCCTCCTCATATGAAGAAGACCCCCCCTCCCCCTCCCGTGAAGAAGAGCCCCACCGCACCCCCTCCTCCAGCGAAGAAGAACTCACCTCCCCCTCCCATGAAGAAGAGCCCCTCCCCTCTTCCTCCAAAGAAGATCTCACCTCCTCCTCCCCTGAGGAAGAGCCCCTCCCCTCCTCCTCCAAAGAGGAGCCCCGCCTCTCCTCCTCCAAAGAGGGTCCCCGCCTCTCCTCCTCCAAAGAGGAGCCCCTTCCCTCCTCCTCCAAGGAAGAGATCCTCACCTCCTCCAAAGAAGGGCACCCCCCCTCGTTCCCCGAAGAGAAAATCACCATCCTCTCCGGTTTGAAACACTTCCCCCTCACCTCGTTCGACGAATAGGCCTGCTCCTATCCCGTCGCGATGAACCTCCCCTTCAAATTCCACAATAAAAGCCTCTTCAATGAGGAATACCTAACATGCATCATCCAGGGTCGGCTTCCCCAAACAAAAGCCTCCGCTAAGTCTCTTATATTCTTAAGAAGGAAATCCCACTCCTTCTCAGGCATTCCTCCCTCGTCAGCTTGTTCCAACACCTCCCCTGGGGTCGTGCATTTGTCCATGTCCACTGCGTTGTAGGATTTGAACTTCTCTTTCTCCAGGTTTCAGCATCGCTTCTTCGTCCCAAGCATTATGTAAAACTGGATACTATGGGGCTGGCAGCACCTCTGATATCCTCAAAGGATGACCAAAACCGATGCCGCAGCACGAGGGAACGGAGGCGTGAGATTCTCGAGTTATTTAGCTTGACATGAAGTAGCATACAAGACGGTGGTGTCCCAACCATGCGGTGTTCAGCTTGGAGAACTCTGCTTTGACCGCCTGATTCGCTGTTGGGCTGGAGTGAGTGAATGTCCATTGTAAGGCCCATGACCCGCAGAATTCATTGCGCGACTTGGAGGCCGTCCTTTGTAGCCATCGATCTTCCACGTGAAAGAATCATGCAGAAGTGTGTACTTGAAGAGGTGAATCGTTTAAAAACTTGGCAAGGATGTCCTCGGTAGGGAGTGGAATGTCTCGTCACCACCCATGCGAGGGCATTACAGTGGCAGGATACTCAGGGAAGCTGCAATTTAGCGTCTTATAATCCAGTATAAGAGAAAACGGGTAAATTTGAGAGCTGATGATGCTTCGCCGTATGACCTGTCCGCCTACTTCGCTCATGCAAGGCCCCGGCACTGCAGTAGAAGCACGATAATCTCCTCGCGTTCAAAAAATCAGCTTGAATGGAAATGTTGGATCTCGATCCCATCTTCGTGATAATTTTGTGTCATACTCTCGAAACAACAAAGAATTTTGGAATAACCCTCCAGCCTACTCTGTCTCTGAGACCGGTCTGACGCCTCTCCTCCTCCAAAGAGGAGCCCCTTCCCTCCTCCTTCAAGGAAGAGATCCTCACCTCCTCCAAAGAAGGGCACCCCCCCTCGTTCCCCGAAGAGAAAATCACCATCCTCTCCGGTTTGAAACACTTCCCCCTCACCTCGTTCGACGAATAGGCCTGCTCCTATCCCGTCGCGATGAACCTCCCCTTCAAATTCCACAATAAAAGCCTCTTCAATGAGGAATACCTAACATGCATCATCCAGGGTCGGCTTCCCCAAACAAAAGCCTCCGCTAAGTCTCTTATATTCTTAAGAAGGAAATCCCACTCCTTCTCAGGCATTCCTCCCTCGTCAGCTTGTTCCAACACCTCCCCTGGGGTCGTGCATTTGTCCATGTCCACTGCGTTGTAGGATTTGAACTTCTCTTTCTCCAGGTTTCAGCATCGCTTCTTCGTCCCAAGCATTATGTAAAACTGGATACTATGGGGCTGGCAGCACCTCTGATATCCTCAAAGGATGACCAAAACCGATGCCGCAGCACGAGGGAACGGAGGCGTGAGATTCTCGAGTTATTTAGCTTGACATGAAGTAGCATACAAGACGGTGGTGTCCCAACCATGCGGTGTTCAGCTTGGAGAACTCTGCTTTGACCGCCTGATTCGCTGTTGGGCTGGAGTGAGTGAATGTCCATTGTAAGGCCCATGACCCGCAGAATTCATTGCGCGACTTGGAGGCCGTCCTTTGTAGCATCGATCTTCCACGTGAAAGAATCATGCAGAAGTGTGTACTTGAAGAGGTGAATCGTTTAAAAACTTGGCAAGGATGTCCTCGGTAGGGAGTGGAATGTCTCGTCACCACCCATGCGAGGGCATTACAGTGGCAGGATACTCAGGGAAGCTGCAATTTAGCGTCTTATAATCCAGTATAAGAGAAAACGGGTAAATTTGAGAGCTGATGATGCTTCGCCGTATGACCTGTCCGCCTACTTCGCTCATGCAAGGCCCCGGCACTGCAGTAGAAGCACGATAATCTCCTCGCGTTCAAAAAATCAGCTTGAATGGAAATGTTGGATCTCGATCCCATCTTCGTGATAATTTTGTGTCATACTCTCGAAACAACAAAGAATTTTGGAATAACCCTCCAGCCTACTCTGTCTCTGAGACCGGTCTGAGCCGTGGGAGGAGCCATGCGGTGGCCGGATGAACGCCCGGTATACACGTGGATGTGCGGTCCTGTGCAACCCGCACGATGCCGTACAGCTCGTTCTTTTAGGTGGTTTTTTTATGATTAACAGTTCTAAACTGTGTGTCAAGGGGGTTTTCTGCCTTTGCACCCACCGGACAACAGTCCTAGCCGGTCCGCAGATGGTGAGGTCGTCGACACAGCACTGTGCCGTACTCCTCCGCGCACTTCTCGTTGCCAGCCTAGTATGCATCGCAACGGTGAGATACCTTTGAAGCTGGTGTAGGAGGGAATTTCGAGTCTTGTTACGGGTATCTCGCAGGAGCGCTGCTATGACTCACTGTGGATCGGCCACTTTCCTTTGTTGCAGGCAGATTGCGACCCCAGCGTTGGATTCTATGGTCTTCCCACGATCGAGTGGGTACAAGGGGACATCCGGGGTGGGATCTCCATGTGTGTGCGGCCCAGTCTCATACGCCAGTTCTCTGGTCCCCTTGGCTTCGTTGATTGATACGGTCACGCGTCAAGCCCCTCCCCACGACAGGTATGAAGGGACCATCTATCTCGCCAGCGCGGACGACCCCGATTACTATTGCCGGTGAGGCCAGGCGGGTGTGGGGGACGGGAAGCCCATGCATCCAAAGGGACCACTCCCCCAAATGCCGGGCATTGAGGAAGAATTCTTCTGTAAGGGCTTAGCCGCTCCGCCATCATCCTCTGACCGACCCTGCCCCCCCCCCCTTCGCCCCCCCCTGGTGACCCTACTGCAGGCTAAAGGGCTTTGGCGCAGACGCGATTGGGATCCCCAAGAGCGCAGATTTGAAGCCCCACGACCCCTTCACCGGGTTCAGCATCAGCACTATTGATCCAGAGACCCGCAAGGTCTGCACCCCCTCCGACGACCAGGCCTGCGCATACCTTCAGGTGGTCATGTGCTCGACAGTGTACACCCCCGGCTGCGGCCCCGACTGGAAGGGGAACATCGGCAACGGCAACGACGGCAACGAGAACATGGGAAACAAGAACGTCGGCGACTTCAACAGGGGTGAGTGGGGACTCAAGTCGCCCCCATCCACCGTGCCCCTGCCTGGGACTTCCCACACCCAACCACCCACCCCACTGCTGTGCAGGGAACGGGAACCGCGGCGACCACAATGTGGGGTCGAACAACACCGGTGACAGCATAGTTTGCCACAACTGGGCCAGCTCTGACCCCTGCCAGGTCGAGTACCTGAATAACAGTGAAACTGTCACACTGGCGACACCATTATCGCCATCACCTCCCCCCCCACCCCCAAATCCCCCTCCTCCGCCCCCATTGCCCCCGCCCTTGCCTCCCCCGTCCCCACCGCCTGGACAAGAGTGCGACCCGACCATCAAGTGGTTTGCGCTGCCCACAGTAGAGTGAGTCCATGCCGGGCTTTGGGCAGCAACACCTGATGTCCATGGGCCCTGTCTTGCCGAGGCGGTGCAGGGTCTGAGGCTGATCTCACACCGCGGACCCCTCCTGGATTCCCCACCCCCCAGTTTCCAAGGCGCTCTGTACCTCCTGGCCAGCTCCGGTGCCGACGCATTCTGCAAGTGAGTGCGCAGGGAGGCGGCTGCATATCTGAGGCCTGCCTGCGTTGAGCAGGCGCCCCTACCCCAACAGGAGCGGGGTACGGGGCGGTGCAGGGCCACTGACGTCCAACCACCCATCCCGCAGGTTGAAGGGCTATGCACAAAGTGCGCTGGTGGACACGATGGAGTTGAATGCCTCCTACCCCTTTCCCACCTTCTCCATCAGCACCCTGGATCCTTCCACGTATCGGGTCTGCATCCCCTCCAAGGATCCGGCCTGCGCCTTTGTCTCGGTTGTGGAGTGCCTGCCCAGCGGGGTGCCAGCCTGCCAGCCGGACGCTAATGGCAACGTGGGAAACAACAACCTAGGGAGTCACAACCACGGCAACAGCAACAGGGGTGACGACAACCAGGGTGAGGCGGGGCTGGGCCGGGCGCAGGGCATGTCAACCCCTCCCAGGGAAGGAGCACTGCCCTCACCCGCTTGACCTCTGGACCGCAGGCAGCTTCAACGCTGGGGATCGGAATATCGGCGATTACAACGTTGGCAAGGAGGTCGTGTGCTTCAGCAACATGCCTGTCTACGAGTGCAAGCTGGAATACCTGAGGACGGAGGACACCCTTGCGCTTGACGCTCCACCCCCACCCCAACCGCCGCCGCCGAATCCCCCCCCATCCCCCCCCGCCCCCACCCCCCACCCAAGCCCCCCCTCCCCTCCCCCACCACCCCCACCGCCGGGGCAGACGTGCGACCCCCGCACCAAGTTCTACGGCCTCCCAACGATTGAGTGAGTCCAGGGCCGGGGACTTGCCTGTGCTGGCCATGCTTTGCTCCTGGGATTTGAACGGTGGCTGTGCCTGGTGAAGGGTTGTTTCAGCTGCCACCCTCCCACTGCTGACCAGGTACAATGGAACCCTGTACCTGACGAGCGCAGAGGACCCCGACACATATTGCCGGTGAGGCGCCTTGATCCGCCCATTGGCTCTGATGTGGCTGGGGAGGGGCGCCGTCGTCTATATTTGAGGGAAACATGCATATTCCTGACATTGAGGTAGATCCCTTCGTCCTAGCAACCTCCATCACCGTCCTGGCCACACAGGCTGCAAGGGTTTGAAGCGGCGGGCACCTGGGCATACCTCGAAATGGAGTCCTCCACTACCCTCAACTTTCCCATGGCCTTGATAGACCCCAGAAACAGAGTGGTGTGCTCCCCCAGCTCCTCCGTAGCCTGTCGAGCGCTGTCGGTGGTGGAGTGTCTGCCCACCGGAATAAGCAAATGCTTGATGGACTCCAATGGGAACATTGGCAACCGCAACACTGGCTCATACAACATTGGACACAACAATCATGGCAGCAACAATAACGGTGAGGAAGTGGAAAGTGCAATAAGGTATGCATTAGGTGCGAGCCTGGCCGAGTGACCAAAGAAATCCACCCTTGTGCAGGAAATGACAACCATGGAAGCTTCAACACCGGGAACCGCAACTGGGGTGACTACAACATTTGTAATGACCTCGAGACCCAAGAGAAATTCCCATGCAACATTGGGGCACTCAAAACATCGGAGACTCTCATTCTGAGTAGCCCCCTACCTCCTGCTCCCCCACCTGGAGGCCCAGCATCGCCAAGCCCTCCACCCGCTCTCAGTCCTCCCCCTGCTGTGGGCCCTTCGCCTGCCCCAGCGAATCCTCCGCCGGCCATCAGTCCCTCTCCAGCCGCACCCAGTCCAACCCCAGCACCAGCCTCCCCCCCTAGTCCTGGGGCCCCTCCACCTTCACCGGTGCCACCTCCCGTGGAGCCTCCCTCGGTGTCCCACCCACCACCATCACCATCACCTGCAGGGATGCCTAGCCCACCACCTGCCATCCCATCCCCACCCCCCCCTGTTAGGCCACCGCCACCTTTCCCCAGGCCATCGCCGCTGCCACCCACCAAGAAGCCGCCAACCCCCTCTCCAAAGAATTCATCCCCGCCTCCGGTCAGAAAACCTCCACCACCCTATCCTAGGCAACCACCCCCTCCTCCGGTTAAGAAGCCGCCACC
>NW_011934402.1:0-1685 GCF_000733215.1 Auxenochlorella protothecoides
AAGAAGAAGACGGAGAAGATGGACGAGACGAAGACGGACTGGTTTGTCCACATCGGCTGGGCCTTCTTTGCTCTCCTATTTAACTTTCGGCGCTTCGAGGGCTGCGGCTGGCACTCAGCGGGGCACTGGAGGACGAATGGCTACAGCGTCACCGTCACCCTGCGGCGGCCGAGAGGGCCTCCCCGGCCCGGCGACCCCCCGCCCCGCCCCCCCGACGCCCCGAAGACCAGCGGCAAGCGCACCCGCGGCGGGGCGCCCCTGGGCGCCCCGCAGGGCAGGGGAATCGCCGACGAATACTACCGGTGAGTGGTCCGTGACTGTACCATTGGGGTGTGTGCTGCTGGGGATGGCTCTCCTGGCTTGTCGACATGCTGCAGTGATTGCCTGGGACGCTTGCGAGTGGTGCGGGGGTGTTGGCTGCTCCGTTTCTGGCAGTGACTGTGGATGTGGTGTACACCAGCAGCGAAGTGCGCCACCCTACGCAACTACCCACTCACCCGCCAACCACCCACACGTGCCGCGCTCCTACAACATGACTCACCCCATACCACCACCCCCCTATACACACATCTGCAGGCGGGACCGCCCGCCAGAGGATGCCAAGATACACCTGTATGTCGGCATCGACCCCGGCCGGACCAAGATGTTCACCGCGGTGGACGAACACGCCAACGTGACATCCTGTTCATCAAAGGAGTTCCACTCCATGTCGGGGTTCAAGCGGCGGGAGAAGACCATCGCAAAGTGGCACGCAAAGGCCCCACCCTATGTCAAGAAGCTGCACCAGTGAGTGGTGATTGGGTTGTGGAGTTAATGCAGGGGTATGCCCCACAGGGGCAGGCACTGTGTCACGACACCCCGCATCGCTCCAACTGTACCAACCCTCTTGCTCAACCCCACCCCCCCCCTTCCCGCAGGTGCCCGACCTATAAGACAGCGAGCACAGAGGTGCTCCTATCGCGGGTCGCGTGGATCGTCCCCACCTTGCGACAGGGCCTGGCTTGGCACAGGGACGAGAAGCCGTTCCGGAAGCTGCGCCACCAGGCCTACATCGGCAGGGAGCGGGCCATCACCCAGCTGGCAGAGCAGTTCTGCGCCCCCCCGGGCATGACTACCATCGTCGGCGTGGGCAACTGCTCGGCCCAGGACCGGGGGGGCATCATGCGGGGGCCCCCGCCGGGGCCCTGGATCCGCTTCTTGCGGCGCCTGCGGCGGGTGTGCAGGGTGGTGGTGGTGGACGAGCACAGGTCATCAAAGCTGTGTTGCGCCTGTCACGCCACCCTGCATGCCCACCAGTACGTGCGGGTGCGCCGAGGCGAGGAGAAGCTGGTGGACGTGTGGGACACCAAGCGGTGCACGAACAAGGGCTGCAAAGTCAACGTCGTCAACCGCGACGTGAACGGAGCGGCCAACATCCTGATGCTGACCAAGTGCTTTTTTGAAAATGCACTTCGTCCCACTGCATTTGGTGGACCCCCTGCTTCCCCTTCTCCCACCCCCCCACCCCCTCTGGTTCGCCATTAGAGGCAACCAACTGCGCCAGTCAGATCCCGCTTGCGGGAAGCAGCTGTGCAACCGGCGCAAGCCCGGTAGCGGCATATCTTCGGCTCGTGCGAAGCATACGCCGCCACTACTACATGCTCGACAATATCTTAGTAGCTGGAGAAGCAAGGGGAAAACTCTGG
>NW_011934402.1:2274-8697 GCF_000733215.1 Auxenochlorella protothecoides
GGTGTGCAGGGTGGTGGTGGTTGACGAGCACAGGTCATCAAAGCTGTGTTGCGCCTGTCACGCCACCCTGCACGCCCACCAGTACGTGCGGGTCCGCAATGGTGAGGAGAAGCTGATGGACGTGTGGGACACGAAGCGGTGCACGAACAAGGCCTACAAGGTCAACGTCGTGAACCGCGACGTCAACGGAGCGGCCAACATCCTGATGCTAGCCAAGTGCTTTTTTGAGAATGCACTTCGTCCCACTGCATTTGGTGGACCCCCTGCTTCCCCTTCTCCCGCCCTCCCACCCCCTCTGGTTCGCCATTAGAGGCAACCAACTGCGCCAGTCAGATCCCGCTTGCGGGAAGCAGCTGTGCAACCGGCGCAAGCCCGGTAGCGGCATATCTTCGGCTCGTGCGAAGCATACGCCGCCACTACTACATGCTCGACAATATCTTAGTAGCTGGAGAAGCAAGGGGAAAACTCTGGCTGCGCGCCCATACACAATGATGTCGAAGGGCTGGACCGGGAGCCTCGTCATTATGGCCTGCCTCGCCGTGGCAGTGGCCGGGCCAGACCTGAGTAACTTTAGAGCCGTGTTCCAGACGGACCATGGAGACATCCACATGGCCTTCTATGCCAACGTGGGTTTCTGCGGATGCCCCGCTCTCCTCCTCCCGGCTGGAGTGGGGTGCTTGCTGACCTACTCCCTGGAGTCTCTCCTCACATGATTGCCAGAGGCCCCTCCTTATCAGCTTGCCCTGCACCCCTCAGGTCGCACCCAAGACCGTCGACCTCATATACAGTCTCATGGAGGCTGGAGCATACAACACCAACCATTTCTTCCGCGTGGATAAGGGCTTCGTGGCGCAGACTGCGGATGTGGCCGGCGGCCGCCTGGCAGCCATGGACTGGCGTCAGAGGGTGGGAAGCTTCTTGAGTGTGGGACGGCAGACGCGGTGATGAGAGTGTGGGGTGTGTCCGTCAAGCCACCTGGCAATGCGGTTTGTGTGGTGACACATGTGCTCCTGCACTGTGACCATGGACATGTTTCCTAAAATACAACCACACACTGCACCACCCCTCCCGGACAGGATCTGGCAGCAAAGCACGTGCCCCTAGAGGTCACTCCCGCGGTGAAGCACGACAAGCGCGGCGTGCTTTCGTTGGCGAGGCACAGCGACCCCGAGTCTGGGGGCTCCTCCTTCTCAATCCTGCTTGGCCCAGCCCCCCACCTGGACATGCAGTACACCGTGTTTGGGTGCGCCCCGGCATGGAGGACGAGCCTGGGTGGGCTATGTCATTATTTCGTGCCATGGGTGTGCCAAGCACCTTGGCTCCCCTGGCCAGACCCGCCAAGTCGCTCACTCCTCAATGCCCCCATACCGCCCCGTCCACGCCAGTGAGGTAACCGAGGGGTGGGACACGCTGACGGCGCTGGAGGGGGTGGAGACCAGGCACGAGGGCATCTTCGTCATGCCCACCTCCCGCATCACCATCCACTCCACCTACACGTGCGCGACGGCTGAGGTGGAAAGAGGGAAACATGGTTGAGTATGAGTCGGGTGCCCGCACAACAGAGGCGGTTGCAAGCCCCTCCGCCCCACCGCTCCCCACCCACTCTGCTATACCCGCTGGCAGACACCGCCGCTGACCCTCCCTGCCACTTCCCTCACCCCTCTTCCCCCAAAACACACACACACATACAGATACTGGGCCCAGGACGTGGAGGGCGGCGAGCTGTGCCGCGACTCACTGGGCCCGCTCTACGCGCGCCTGGACTCCCAGGCCGTCGTCCTGCAGCGTGTGCGGCAGCAGGACCTGCCGGGAAGCTGATGGACAGTGTGGAATGCCAGCTTCATTTCCAGCTCTGTGCCCTTGTTCTCGTGTCATCGTGATGTACACACCCTCCCGGAAATGGGTCAGGCTGGTCAAGCAGAGGGTCTTAATGGATGGGTGGGTAGGTGGAACTTCTGAGACTTAGATCCAATGGAGGAAAGAGCCGTGCCCAGGGTCTGGCACATCCCCCCCCCAAAATCCCTTGTCAGGTCCGCGCGGTGATGACCCCGGCGGCCAGGCGGTAGTCCTCCTCCAGCTCGGACAGGGCCAGGCGCAGATCGCGCTCGCTGACGTGGACGCTGGCCTGCGCGTTCATGCCTTCCAGCAGCTCTGCCAGGCGCATGCCCTGGCCACCAAGCCGCGCCTGGAGCAGGGCGCGGACCTCGCCGGACAGCCGGGCCTTCATGCCGCGCTCCGCGGCCGACACCCCGGTCTGGATGACGTCCATGTCGATCTGCCCCGTGCGCGGGTCGATGGAGCTCTGCTGCATCGCCACCTTCATCAGGCGCACCGCTTCCGTCACGTCGTCCACCGTCACCGTGGCCGCCAGGCGCATGCGTGCCAGCGACTCCGACAGCCGGATCAGGGACTCCAGCTGGCGCGGCGTGGCACTCACCGTCTGCAAGTAGTGGCGGGGGTGGGGTGGGGTGGGGTGGGGTGGGGTGGGGGAGGAGGTTGTGAGCTTCTGGTTTGGCGGCTGTTGATGGTGGCTGGCGTGGATGTTTGCAGGGTGGCAGGACATGCTGGTGTTATGATCCTGCTTGCACGGTTCATCAAAGGTCTCTGAGTTCCGCGGCAGGTGCATGCACGCCTGTATGTAAGATCCAGTGCCCCTGGCTCGCCGCCTCGCATGATTTTTGGGCGGCAGTCTCCCTCGACGCTGCACGCACCACATCCCCCCTTCCAGTTCACCCCCTCCCCCCCCAAACAACGAAGCCCTGGCATGCCTATCTCACACACCTTCCGGCTCATGCCCATGCTCCGCATCTCGGCGTACGATGTCGCCAGGGCTTCGGCCGCCTCGGAGGACAGGGCCGGGTGGCAGGTGGCGCGCGCAAAGGCGATGTACTCCTTGAGCAGTTCGGCGGCAATCGGGGCCTGTTGGGCAGCAGGGAAGTGTGTGGAGGTCTTGCATTGACGTGGAAAAGGTGAGACTTGGGGGCCAAGGTGACCATCCCAGCATCCGCCTTGTTCCAAAGCCAAGTACGCCAAGCGCATGTCGGCATGAATCCCCATGGCATTGATCCAAGCACCGCTGTCACACCGGCTCAGGCTTCCACTGCACCGCGCCAACCAAGACCCTCGTCCAGGCACTGCCGCCCCACCTTCTTGGCCTCCAGGTTGGACCTGTCCCCGAACAGGGAGACCAGGTGTTTGGCCAGCTTCCGGTCAGATGCCTCGTTGGGCTTGTCCAGCAGCAGGTAGATGAGGTCGAAGCGGGACATGAGGGAAGGGGGGAGCTGGATGTTCTCCACCACGCTCAGCTGGGGGTTGTACCGGGAGCCGACGGGGTTGGCGCTGGCCAGCACTGTACAGGGGACGGGGAATGGAGGTGGGAGTGGAGGTGGGAAGAAGACTGATCATCCACCTTGAGTCACGCATGTAAAGGTTTCCGCGTGACAAAACTCGATCTCAGGTTTCGATGAGGCATTCTGGGCAGTCAGCTCACCAGAAGTCCGGGCATTCAGGGTGGCAATGATGCCGGCTTTTGCGACCGAGATGGTCTGCTGCTCCATGACCTCATGCAACTGTGGGCAGGATTCAGGGGAGGAGGACAGGGGAATGTGAGCTGGCAAGCTTAGACCCCTTTACACCCTGGCGGATGATGATGGCTGGTTTCGATTCTCAGAACACAGTTGACCACCAGGAGCGCTGCGCTTGAGAGGTGGACCTCCTCACAGTCTTGCACGAATTACAGCCACAGCCTCGCATCATGCTCCTCAGATATCTACTTTCCATCCTCCCCCCTCACCATGCTGCGTGCCGCCTCGGACATCTTGTCAAACTCATCGATGCAGCAGATGCCGCGATCTGAGAGCACCAGGGCTCCGCTCTCCAGCACCATTTCCTTGGTCTCGGGGTCCTGTGTGAGGATTGGTGGAGGTGGAGGATGAGGACTGAGGATTTGACATCCATCTGAGGATGGGTGTCCAAAAGACCTGATCATGTCGGAAGGAAGGCCGCATATGTGCACAAAGAATACCAATACGGAAGGAGATGGAAATCCCGATTAGCCATACGATGGGCCAGCGATCATCCTCCAGCCTCACAGGCCAGCAAGTTGCCTCTGCCATCACCTTCATGTCCCGCCATCCGACAGGTTCCCTCAAACCCCCCACCCTCACCCGCGTAACGTAGGCTGTCAATCCCACTGCCGAGGATCCCTTGCCGGAGGTGTAGATTCCCCTTGGCGCAAGCTTGTGCACATAGCTGTCGGTCGGGTAGCGGGTGAGTGAGGAGATTGGTGGGCAACTGCTCGATCCTGGCTGGAATTGACCGCTCAGGGATACCTGCCTGCAAGACTCTGCCAGGCATAGCGGGCGGGTTCTGGCTGCATTGGAGAGGGCACAAGCCACACCATCAGCTCAGCACAGCCTGTCCCACCGCTGTCCCTCCCAGCAACCCCACCATCCGATACCTTAGGATTTGGGACTTGGACACTCCCGGGTCTCCCACGAGCAGCACATTGATCTCCCCACGCGTCTTGACACCGGGCAGGGTCTGTGTGCGTGTATTTGAGGGTTTGGAGGGATGATGAGGTCAGGGATCTGGGGTTCCGGCCCTACAGAGCACAGGGACAGGGCAATCCAATGGCAAGATGGGCTCTACCCCCCGTCTCTGAGGCGCAGGTCGTACAAGCAGCAACGCGCTCTGCTTGTACGACTCCTCACAAGACTGTCCTCGCATCCAGAGCACCCGCCCCTCCACCCCCACAAAGACAAGCCCTCACCTTGGACACCCCACCAAACAGCTGGCAGAGGAGGCCCTTCTTCACGTCGTCCAGCTGCCAGATGGAGGGCGCCAGCGAGGCCGCCAGCTTTTCGTACACATCCGGGTCGGCGGCGATGGCCTGCAGCTGCGTCCTCTTCTCCGCCATCTCCTCCCCCGTCACGTTGTTGGTGCGCACCCCGTTGTTCTGGGCGTCGCCGGCCTTGGCCGCCGCCGTCAGGTGAGCGGGCAGCTCCTGGGAGCGGGGTGGCGTGAGGGGGTGAGGCTGGGTTTGCCTGCTGTAAGAAAGGAGGGAAGCTTGGGCAACAGTCGCATGAACAAATGCCTGGACCCCATGCACAGCCTGGCCTTCTCCAAGCCTCCTGTCCCCACCCCCCCAACACGCACAGGGGCCTCACCTCGCCCTCCTCGGCGGCCAGCGTGTCGGAGAGGGAGAAGAGGGAGGTCGACTCGTTCTTCTCCACGTGGACCACGTCCAGGTAGGTCTTGTACACAGCCTGTGGGCAGATGAGGAAGGGTGGAACATGTTTCTGTGAACATTTGGAAAGAAAGCCACGTGATTGGGAGGCAGCAAGGCCCCAATCTGATCCATCACCACTACCGAGGAGCACCCCCCGACCCAACATCTCAACCGACGCGCCTCCTGAAAACGCCCCTCCCCCCCCCCCCCCCCGTCCCCCTTCCACTCGCCTTGGTTTCGCGGAGGCGGGGGTTCACGCGTACGCCTGCAGCTCGGTACACGCCGGTGACGGTGATGCGGTCGCCCGGCTTGGCCAGGTCCACCAGATCCTGTGTGATGAGGGGGCCCATGGCCGAGTCCACTGAGTTGGAGGTTCCAGCAGGTTCCAGGAGCCCTTTCCATGACCCAGTGGTCCTCCACGGTGGGAGGCTCAGCCTCGCGCACACACCCCCAGCACCAGCGACGGTCACGCAGACGTGCATGCAGGCCGAACATCAGGTCCCTGACGCCTCCCTCCCGCCCTCTGCAAGCGTGCCTGGCGTGAAAACATGGTGACGGTGTGCGGCGTCTCGCCCTCCGGGATGTCGTTGGGGTTCTCCTGCATCTTCATCAGCTGCTTGTCCAGGAAGCAGGAGCGGTTGTACAGCATCTGCATGCTGTACCGCGCCTGCAGCGCAGGATGGGTGGTGGTGGGAGGATTGCATGTGGAGGGTGTGGCAGGGCATGGTGTAGGGGTGAACGACGTCCATGCCACTGCCACCTTGAGTGCAGTCTGTGCTCCCTAGTGCCGGGCCCAGGACCAGGCGGGCTCCCACTCCCATTCCTCCTGGGCATCCCCGCTCGGCCCACTCCAGTCCCCAAGCAACACACACACCTGCCCGCACCTGGCAGGAGGGGCTGGGGCAGGTGGAGGGCTCGTTCACCTTGCCCCTATCGTTCCACTCCACCACCTCGTGCCCGCACTGCATGCAGCGGAACAGGGCCAGGCTGCGAAGTAGGGGGCAGGGAGGGGGGTGGTTTGCGGCTCCGCATGGGGTATGTGGAATGTGATGCGAGGACCCTGGCATGGCATGAGTGCACGAGATCGCCGCGCTTGCTGGAACCAACCACCGGCAGCCTCTCTGGTATGCATCTGACTCGATAGGCACTGCCCGTTTCCTGTAACACAGCTCCACTCTGAGCTCCCGGACCCC
>NW_011934402.1:9551-17375 GCF_000733215.1 Auxenochlorella protothecoides
CCCCCCCCCCCCCCCCCCCCCTCCTCATCACTCCTCTGGTCCGGGATAACGCCGCTGGTGCGGGTGACCATGCCGCTCACGGCGATCATGCGGTTGATGTCCGAGGGGTTCAAGTCCCTGATCACCTTGATCTCCAGCAGGTTGTAGATGCGTGCCTGCAGGGTGAGCATGGTGGCGGCAGGGGGGAGAGGAGCATGATGGGACCTTGAGCATCAACATGCTGCTGCTGAGGGGAAGGTATCAGGAGCTCCCAACCCGGAACCCACCTGCACTTGGATCTCTTCAGGGTCTGTCCCCTCCAGCTCAGCGGCGATGGCCGACAGCTGACCGTCAAAGATGGGAACTGTGGACAGGAGGGAGGGGGGGGGGCACGGAGGGAGCTGACCGCGGCGACGCCGTACTTGGAGACTGACATTGGGGCGCACAAGGAGTAGGATGTCGACTTATGTCTCTCTCAGCCTCGACACTCGTTCAGTACGCTCAGTCCCAGCCAGCAAGTACTGCACTGTCCAGCATCCTGCAAGTGTGTCCAATGATTACGCATGCGTGTGCCCGGGAGACAGGCTCACCAGTTTCAGCTGGGTAGGTGATGGCCCACATGTAGAGGGTGCGATCGAAATCGTGCATGTGGTGTCCGTCGATGTTGAAGGACACCTCGCCCCGCTCACGTGTCTGTATGGGAAAGGAGAGCAAGGTGGCACATTGATAGGGGGGGAAGAAATAAATCATCTTTCAAGAAACATAGTCGCACTGAACATGTTCCACCTACATGCACTTGTCAGCACAAAATCAGTCTCCACATCTTCCCTGGCCAGCTGCCGAGGGGGCTCAGCTCCTAGGCACCCCGCCAAACCCGATGCAAGCTCCAATTGCCTCGAGCCTGTCCCGTGCACCACACCTCCTGGAGCAGCTGCAGGTACTTGGGGTCGAACTCTTCAGGGAGGCGGAAGGTCTTGATGAAGGATGTGAAGCGGGACTGCACCCTGCTCACTGAGAGGTTGGTGCCCCAGATGAAGGTGGCATCAGCGTCGCCCTCTGCATCCTCCATGGCAGCAAAGGATTCCTGAGAGGAGAGCAACCAATTGATTAATCATAGGTGTTCGATGGTCGAGCCTGTCTTTTACGCCGCGGCCGTCACCAGCAGTAACCCATTGGGACCTGCCGAACCCGGCGCTCGTGTTCAACTCGCCATGCCCCTCTGACACCAAACACGTACCGAGGGCGCGAGCACCGAACCTCGCCCTGTCCCAGAGACAGTGTTGGGACGGTGACCGATGTAGTAGCCCAGATCCGCTCTTCCCACGGGAGTAGGCTGTGTGGAGTATCCCCCATGTTGCTGCGAAGCTCCTGGGGTCATCTGCGACAGACTGTTGGCTGGTCGAGGTGAGGGGGCGCCCATGACGCTCCCGGCACCATTGTGCGTCCCAAGTGTGCCTGCAGTGGTTTGAATGGCAGTGGGTGGGAAGATGCAGATAGTGACCGGCATCCACTCCAGGGGATGTCGCTGCACACGTCCGGGATGTGCCTGGTACGACGGCAGCGGCCTCACCTGTGAGGCTTTGCTCCCCATCGCTGGCCATGATCGTATTGAATATTCTAGATGCCAAGTTCTCCTCAGGTGAGAGGGCCGGCTCTCTTGCCGCATGCCTCCGATCTTGAGAGGTGCACACGGGTTGGTCGAGAGGAATTTCAAATATTCGGACGCATGCTGGCGCGCTGTCAGGTTCCCGCCATCCTGCAGAGGAGGGCTGTTCAGCAATATACTCCAAGAGTTGCCCTTTCGGTGCCCTTGCCATGCCTTGTACTCCATTTCAGTGGCTATAAGCAGTGTGTACGTATCCTCATCATTTTAGAGTTTGAGCCCGAACCTGCACCCCCCGGTATGGTTCCCTTCCATACAAGGACAACCTGGTCAATCCGTACTACACCCATGTGGGGGAGCAGGCAAAGGCAAAGGAGGGTCATGGTGACGCTAGTAATGCGTTCGCGGCTTTTGGTAGACCGCGTTCCTCGTTTTCCGCGAGTGTGCCGCCTTGCTCTCAAGATTGATGTTCACCTGGAGTGAGCATCGGTGTGCAAAGATGTGAAGGCGTGGAGCCATGGAGTGCCCTCCTGTGCAATGCCAGGGAGCCATGCATGCGTGGAGTACAGCATTACTCAGCGGGCTCCTGCAGTCCAGTGGTGCCTGAATTAACCCCCACAGCACACCTTTGGGGGTGTCTCGAATCCAAAGCTACGTGCCACCGCCTTCAGATCCAGAGCGTGGACATTGAACACCTCCTTGAGTTGGTGGGAGTTGTAGGCCAGAATGTACGACCTGCACCGTGTGATTGAGGATGCCGGGTTGTGCACAAGGTTGGTCTCAGCCAGGAAAGTGTTTGGTGGATGCATGATGGCTGAAACCACTTGAGCATACGTCGCCCAGGAATCCACCCTGCAACCATGCACAACGCGTATGGACCGCACTCAGCTGCGCAGCCCTACCTGAAGGCCTCCTTGGCGGCTTGGTGCAGGAAGTAGTTCTTCGACACCAGGTTCTCCAGCTGCGTCTGGACGTTGGCCAGCTTGGACACTGGAAAGTCGTACTCTGCCAGCGGCACCTTGGCGGCCTGAACTCAGGGGGGGTGAGGATGGTTGAGGGCAGGTCATGCGAGTGGGAAGCAGCATGCACAAGCAGCTCCTGCCTGTACCCCACGACACTGTACATCCCAGACCTTTGAGGGACCCCATGCAGTGCCCTGCACTGCCAGCTTTTCGGTGAAGTAACGCTGGTTTGGCTCACCTTGAGGTACTGCAGGAACTTGAGTTCCTCGGGCAGCAGCATGAGGAGCGCCTTGCCCTTCCCGCTCCTCCCCCGCGCCGTCCTGTGGAGATCATGCAAGTTCTTAACTGGGAGGCTCAGCAAGGTGAATAAATGTGGGTTACCTTCCTCAGCAGGCCCTGCGCCATGAGCCAGAGAGGTCAGCCCCCCAGGCGCAACCAGAATGGGCGTCCCTCCCCCTCTCTTCAGCCCCTCCCTCTCCACCCAAGCCTCTCACCGTCCGACGCGGTGGATGTACTCCCTGGGGTCGTCCGGCGGGTCGAACTGGATGATCCAGTCCACGGCGGGGATGTCCAGGCCGCGCGCCGCGACATCCGTGCACAGCAGGATGCCGGTGGTGGCCTGGCGATGGCGATGGGTCGCTGGGTATGTTGGTCACAGCGCAACAACTGGCCTCCCTCTTCACGCAGGTCCCACTGATGCTCTCCCAGCCAACCCCACTTTCCACACACCTGGCAGAACTCGAAAAAGGTGGCGGTCCGCTTGGCCTGCTTTTGCTTGCCGTGGATGGCGTTCACCGGGATATCGATGTAGTTGAGCAGGTCGGAGTAGTACTTGACGGCATTGCAGGAGGAGCAGAAGACCATGACCTGTGGGGCAAAGGAATGGGGGGGGCATCATGATCGTCTCCTCACCATGTCAGTCCTCGATGCGCACTGGAGACTCTGTCAAGTGGATGCATGAAGGGCCAGAGAATCCTGCCCACGCAATGTGCACCCCTCCTCCGCACAAGCCAAGTACCAGCCATTGCTCATCCTACCTTCTTGCTGGTGTTTCGCTTGAGGAATGTGAAGAGGAGGAGGAAGCGCTTGTCCCCAGGCACGACACAGTAGCCCTGCGCCGGGAATACGAGCCGTGCCTGGAGTGAGGACATCAGCACGCCCTACAACTCGACTGAAGCAGCACAGCATGGCCCCTGGCAGGACGACCGACATGACATTCCAGAGATTGAACTGCTCAGCCCCCGGTCCCCCGCCCTGCATGCCTGCTCCAGGCCTTCCCGCGTGGCCGTGGTGTTGGCCTCATCCACTGCAATGTACACCGGCTTGTTCTTAAAGGACAGCCTCGCCAGGTCCTCCACCTGAGGAAGGAGGTGGTGGGGAGGGGGGGTTGTGGGGCGTCAAGAGTCGAATTGAGAATGTTGCTGGCAGTGCCCTGCTTGTGCGATGCTGGGCCTCAGAATCCCACTTCTTTTGGGCCTTGAGATACCTTGCAAGATGCATGTTCACAAAACTGTTCGACCCCAACCCCCCCCACCATCCCCCGGTCCATGAGTGGGTTCCTTCCCCTGACCCCCCGAACACCTCCTCGTTCCCCCCGACAGGGGACACAACCACACCTTGGTGGTCTGCGTGGCGGAGAAGAGGGCCGTCTGGCGCTCCCGCGGCAGCAGCTTCATGATCTGGCGCATCTCCTCCTCAAACCCCACCTCCAGGATGCGGTCGGCCTCGTCGATGACCAGGCAGGCCAGGTTGCGCACCAGGAACCCCTTGGTGTTCTGCAGGTGGTCCAGCAGGCGCCCCGGCGTGGCCACCAGCAGGCTCACGCCCTTGGTCAGGCGCTCAGCCTCGGCCCGGCGGTTGCCCCCGCCCATCACCAGGCCGTGGGTCTGGGAGTGGCCCATCATGAGGTCCACCGCCACGTTGTAGATCTGCAGCGCCAGCTCACGCGTGGGGGAGATGACCAGCACGCCCGTGCCGTTGCGTGGCATGAACTTGGCGCGGTACAGCAGCTCCAGCGCCGGGATCAGAAAGGCGAGCGTCTTGCCAGAGCCTGCGCGGGGAATGGTGATGGGTGATCAGAGTGTTCGGGTGGGGGAGTGAGTGCATGGTGTGCCCCTTGAACCCAATCAGCCACACGCAGGGTGCACTCTTGCACCTTCAGGGAGTGGGAAGGACTACCCTAGCCCCAAATCCGACCAACGCAGCTGCAGGGCGGCCTGCTGGCCAGGCAGGTCAGCAGAAAAGCATGCTGGAGAATCTCAGAGAAATTTCGCAGGGCAGACAGCACGACAACCCAGCGCCGTTTGCCTGCCTGGAAATCCTCAAGAGGGTGCCCCCCGACCTCAGTCTCACCAGTCTTGGCGGCACCCAGGACATCCTTCCCCAGGAGGAGGGGCGGGATAGTCCGGGCCTGGACCTCCGTCATGTATGTGAACCCCATGCTGACAATGGCCTTCTTGGTCTGATCCGAAACCTCCAGCGAGTCAAAGGTCTGATGACGAGGGGAGTGAAGAGGCGAGTGGAGGCGCGAGGGCCACAGGAAAGTGGAGCATTGGCGAACGACTCAATTCCTGAGGATTCGCTTCAGTGTCGGGCGCCCAAGTCCTTGGCTGACCAGCGCCCCTACCCCACCAACCTCCCCGCACCTGCTGCGACATGATCCCCGACACATTGCCAGGGGGCGGCCGCACGGAATGCTCCCCTCCATTTGTTGCTGCAGGTGCGGCTGGCTCTGGACCAGCCACAGGCACCGCCGCGGCCTCCTCCTGCGGTGTCGCGTCTGCAGGGAAGGAGGAGGTGACAGTGACGGGAATCTCGCTCCCTCCTTGCACCCACCATGCGATGTTACACTCAGGCTGCGATGGAACAATGGAGACGCGCGATGCGCACCTTCCTTGGTGACCTTCTGCTTCTTCAGCTTGCGAGGGACCTCCTCTGCGGCGGTGTGGCCTGGGCAACCGGGCAAGTGTTGAGTGCCTGGGATACGAGGAGACCCCTCTGTGGAGCCACGAGCAGGGCGCAACAGCCGCAAATGAAAACCCTAGCACAATTAAGATCGTACCATTCCCATGTTTCGCCTTCTTCTTGATGAATTGGGCTACCGGTGGCAAGCCCATGCTTGCATGTACGAGCCCAGCACTCCACGGACGGCCACGAATCGGTTGCTTTCGCTCTTGTGTAGTAGCAGTTTCGAATATAACGTACGAATGGCTCATGCCCTCGGACAGCCAGTCCAGTCGGCCGGCCCTGCAACGCTCTGCGCGCGCCGGGAGGAGAATGCTGGGCGGGCCCCGTAGCACGGAGCACGGGGTCGTCCATGCGCTGAGCAAACGTGTTGTTTCATAGCCCAGCGCTGCTCATGCATGCAATTTAACAACTGGCTTTGAGGCATCTGAATTGCAAGGCAATATCCCCTTAACTTTGTAAGCAAACAGTATTATGTCTGCTATTGCTGGTGCAGCCGTCGCGGGTGCTTCCTGCACCCGGTCTATGACTCGACCCAGCCATGTCCGTCCCCGTGCTGCCAGGACGGTGAGAAAATATCAGCGTGGTTGGGTGCGAGTTTTGCTGCTGCTTCAACTGTCCTTCGCGTGCGCATGGCAGAGGGCATTATTCTGACGCACTGCACACTCCCTTACCACCAACCTATATGAGCAGGTGAGCACCAGCGCCGTGGCGAGCGCCGATCGCCCTACCGCCCCCAAGCTTCAAAGTCATGGCCGCGTGTTCAACTTCTCCGCTGGCCCTGCCTGCCTACCAGCCGCCGTGCTGGAGCAGGCCCAGGCCGATCTCCTCAACTGGCAGGGCAGCGGTGCGTGAGGTGGCTCCGGGGAGAGTATTATTGTGCGATAATCATACCTAGAGTTTGAGCAGGGAGTTGTGATCAGCTGTCACGCCATCCGCGCAAGCGTCTCGAATGGACTCTGCGACAGCGGGTCGGGAGGCAACCAAGCCCTTTCAGTCTCCCACCTGCTCCTGCCTGCTTGCCAGGCCATCAGACCTCGGTGCAGCCGCGCCCACCCCTTGATCTTCATCCCTCCCACACAGGGATGAGCGTGATGGAGATGAGCCATCGCGGCAAGGAGTTCATCGCCATCACCGACAAGGCGGAGGCCGACCTGCGCAGCCTGCTCTCCATCCCGGACAACTACAAGGTCCTGTTCTTGCAGGGCGGGGCCTCCACCCAGTTCGCCGCCATCCCCCTGAACCTGGCGGAGGAGGGCGACAAGGCGGACTACGTGGTCACGGGGGCCTGGTCCAAGAAGGCCATCGGCGAGGGCAAACGCTTCCTGCTGGCCAACGCCGCGGCCACGGGCGACAACAAGAGCATTCCCGACCCCTCCACCTGGAACCTGACCGAGGGCGCCAAGTACGTGCACTACTGCGCCAACGAGACCATCGGCGGCGTGGAGTTCAAGGTGCTGTTTGTAGGGCTGGGGGGAAGGCGGGGTGATGGGAGAGGCTTGGATGTGGGACGAGGGGAGAGGGATGGTAGTCATGGTGCGTGGGAAGGGGCATTCGTCGGCGCTCGGCCATGCCGACATGACGACCAGTCCCAAGCTCATGCCATGTCCGCCAGCCACCAGTCAATGGCCTGCGAGGCCGACCTGCCGCAGCCCAGCCGTCCGAGGACACGCGCCACCAGTCCCTGTCCTCCCACCACTCCCATCCTCCCAGGCTCCCCCCAGCGTGGGCGACGCCCCCCTGGTCGTCGACATGAGCAGCAACTTTTGCGCCCGCCCCGTGGATGTGTCCAAGTACGGTGTCATCTACGCCGGTGAGTGTAGGGTGCTGCGACATGCGATGTGGGTAGCACCTTCAAGTGTAGGATGCGCACGGAGCATCGTCGACAGCCGCCCCCGCTCGGCATCATCAAACTCAAGCTGCACCCCTTTCTACTCATCTCATCGACTCTCCAACCCTCGGTCTCATCGACTCTCCAACCCTCGGTCTCATTGACTCTCCAACCCTCGGTCCGCAAGGCTTACCACCTCGCCTCTCCCTGAACCCCACCCCGTCCAGGCGCCCAGAAAAACATCGGCCCCGCGGGCGTCACCATCGTCATCGTACGCGAGGACCTGCTGGGCCGGGCCCGCGCCTCCACCCCCGCCATGCTGGACTGGTCCGTGGCGGCCAAGGACGGCAGCATGTACAACACGCCGCCCTGCTGGTCCATCTACATGTGCGGCCTGGTGTTCGCGCACGTCCTTGCCAACGGCGGCCTGGAGGCGGTTGAGGCCAACAACGAGAAGGTATGATGGGGAGGGGGGGGGGGGGGGG
>NW_011934402.1:18214-29200 GCF_000733215.1 Auxenochlorella protothecoides
GGGCGGGGGGGGGGGGGGTGGGGGGGGGGGGGGGGGGGGGGGGGGGGGGGGGGGCGCGCGTTAATGAAGGGCAAGGAGGGACCTGGCGATCGTGGTGCTGAATTAGCCGTGTATGAGGCGACTGCGACGCTCGCGTGGGGCTCGCACATGCACCCCATCCATGCCCCATCAAGACTCTCCCCACTCGTCATACATCCCTCCCACCCTTTCCTCACCCCTCCCCGTGGTACTCCTCCTTTGGCTGCCGCAGAAGGCTAAGCTGGTTTACGACGCCGTCGAGGCCAGCAACGGCTTCTACGCCAGCCCAGTGGCACGCGAGGCGCGCTCGCTGACCAACGTGCCCTTCACCATCCCCTCCAGCCCCGACCTGGAGAAGGCCTTCATCGCCGAGGCGGCCCAGGCGGGCATGGTGCAGCTCAAGGGGCACCGCTCCGTGGGCGGCATGCGCGCCTCCATCTACAACTTCATGCCCCTGGAGGGTGTGCAGACCCTCGCCGACTTCATGCGGGAGTTTGCCGCGAGACACGCCTGAGGCCCGGGCTCGGTCTGGTGGCCGAAGGACGCTGTGCAAAGGCTGAGTGTCTGCGGCAGTCAGCGGCCGGAAGAGGCTCTGCAGCTGCACAGACCGGGTCCCAGGCCCAGGCAGCACGCATTGCCATGCGATTGCCTGGGCAGCCGGATGCTGCCGGCCCACGACGCGGCGCAGGCGGCCGGCACCGATCCTGGGTCGCCGGTCGCGGCCGCTGCGCTCCACCCTGCTCCTCCTTCTCGCTTGCTGGTCTGTCAGGCTCCTCCGACAGTGCCCCCCAGCATCCCTTCTTACCTTGCTGCTGTACACTAGGGCTAGATGGAAGGTGGAGATGATTGGCTAGGCGCGAGTCATGCCGGCCAATGGCATACGTCACAATGGGGGGCAAGCATCTGCCGAGATCTCGTGCGGAGTCGAATCTCGAGCCTAAAGTGTAGTACTGGGGCTGGCCTATCCACTGACTAGAGGTCTCGTCATTATCCACACTGTGTTTCATCCTTGTTCTGGCCAGGGAATGCACAGGAGGTACAATTCCTGGCAGGGCCGGGCGTCAGGCCGGTAGCCCTGTCTTGTCCCGACACCCCCTCACCGGCGCCAGGCACCCAAGCCTGGGAGGGGCATGGCGCCCAGTGTCCTCGATGACCTGGGGTCAGAGCTGACGGCTGTCGTGGCCCCCGTCAGCATCTGCATTGCCATCACGGTGTGGCTCGTGGCAGTGCTGAACCCCGACGGCCAGAGCAACTCCCGGGCTATGTCGATCGCCACCGCAGCCTACGCCGAGGACGTGAGCGGGGAACGTCACCATCTTGAGGGAAAACATGTCCTGGCTGCGAGGCATCGGGTGGCATGCCGTGCCTCTGCCCCCCATTGTTGCCCTGTTGACTCCTGGTTCCCCATGTCCAGGCCATCACCTTCCCCATGCTTGCTCACAGGACACCGACTCCGACTGGACCAAGTTCCGGGGCAGCCTGCTGAATGCCTTTATCTTCGTCGCATTCATCGGCATCGCCACCTTTGGGCTGGTCGCTGCCGTCAAGCGGGGGGTGCGATTGCGCTTGGCGAGCTTCCACTGCTTGCAACATGACTGTGCAGGCCCAGATCCAAAAAAGCATACAATACTCCTCTTCCCCCAACCCCCGCCAACCCCCACCCTCTCCTGCAGTACACCCGCTGGATCTTCCTGTACATGTGCTTCTCCGTGTTCAGCGTCTTCTTCACGCTCAACGGCCTGATCTGCGTGGAGCTGCTCCAGGCCTTCTCCCTGCCCTTCGACTGGGTCTCCCTCACCCTCCTCCTTTACAATACGGCGGTGCTGGGGGCGGCCACCCTGTTCCACTTCCCCGCCCCCCTCCTGCTGAAGCAGGCCAACCTCATTGCCGTGGGGGTGGGCACCGCCTTCACCTTCACCTTTGTCCCGGAGTGGACCAGCTGGACGCTGCTGGTGGCCATGGCCCTCTATGACATCGCCGCAGGTGGCTGGACTGGGCAGGTTCAGGGCGTGCAGGCTATGGGAATGAAAGGCAGCCTCTGTTGCACAGCTCCCAGGGGGAAAGGGAGTCGCGACATGTGGGGCACTTGACACCATCAGGTGTGCCTGCATGTGGAAGGGCAACTCCCCGATAGGGCGCAGAGGCTCCTCGCCCTTCACCCTGACCTCTCTGGATCGCCATTTTCCGCACAGTTCTGGCGCCCTGGGGCCCCCTGAAGGAGCTGGTGGACCTGGCCAGCGAGAGCGGCGACCCCATCCCGGCCCTGGTGTACTCCGCCCGGCCCGCCGGAGGGGCTGCTGAGGCGGCGGGCGCACGGAGCGCCGAAGCAGGCCCGCTCCTGGCCAGACCTGCCCGCCCTGCGCCCGTCCCCGGTGAGACAGGTGGGCGGGCGTGGAGGGCATGGTGCGAGTTGACTCTCGCGCGCCAGAGGCAAAGAGAGGGAGTCTTGCATGGCTTCGCGGGGACCGTGGGCTCTGCCAGACCACGTCATTGGATCAGAACGCACTGTAGTCAGGACTCCCTGGCGCCCCCCGCAGAGCTGGCGGTCCAGGCTGGACGCGAGACTGCGCCGGAGGACGCCTCGCCGGGTCCCGCGGTGGAATCAGAGCGCCTGCTGCGGCCCCGGTCGAGCACCTCCGGCCAGCCGGACGGCCCACTACCCTTTCCCATCTCGCTGTGGACCCGGACAGACCACCCAGGCCTGCTGCGGGTCACAGCGACCGGCCCCGAATCCCAGCAGCGCTCCGCCCCATCACTGCACCCCGCTGCCTCAGAGCGCGGGAGCGAGGATGGCGTCTGGCTCCCCGACGGCATCCGCTTGGGCATGGGCGACTTCATCTTTTACTCGGTGCTCGTGGCGCGCGCCAGCATGCACAGCGCGCTGGCCGCCGGCGCGTCCTTCCTCGCTGTCGTGGCGGGGCTGGCCTGCACGCTGCTCTGGCTCTCGGTCGCGCACTCGGCGCTGCCCGCGTTGCCCATCTCCATCGCGCTGGGCACGCTGGCCTACTTTGCCACGCGCACCGTGCTCGAGCCCACCCTGCTCCCCCTGACGCTGCACGGCCTGTACTTTTAGATGATGTATGAGCAGGCGGGCAGTGGTATACTGCTCGTGGCCCTCTTCAACTTGTAACAGATTTTCCGGCCAGCCGGTCAGCCTTGCCGACATCTTGGAAGCAGGAGCAAAGGGGGGAAAACGCAAACACGAAAAGTGAAGACAATGAGTCTCCTGGGCACGCATGGTCTCAACCTGCTGCAGCACTGATGTTGGCGAGCCTCTGCCCTGCATCAGTGCTGAGACCCGGCAGCAGTGAGTAGCTCCCGCTCTCCCACTGTCACGGTGAGGTAGGTGGTGAGCAGGGGTGACCACGTGCACGACGTCAAAGGAGTACGAAATATTTGTGATGGGTGATCGTCCAAACCATCCGCAATGCCACCTGCCGGGCCTCAAGTACCTTGAGCAGGTCCTTGTCATCGGCATGCTCACTGCCACACTGCCATCCCGCCCAAGCTTCCACCTGGCATCCCACAGCATGGCACCTAGCGACCAGGGCCTGCTCCTCCCCGCCATGCATGCTCCCTCCCCCGCTTTCAAACCCCTCTTGGCCCACTTTGCTCCCCGACCCACGCCCACACACCTTCCTCTGCCATGCGGGCGATTGACTGGCGCAGCCTGGCCTGCACCGCCTCCTCGTCTCGCTCCACCGAGAAGGCGGCCAGCAGGATGAGCGCGCCGCAGGGTAGCCAGCCGGCAGCTGCCAAGTTCAGCGCCGCCGTTCGACCCAGGCCAGAGATCAGGGCCGCAACAAACACCGGTCCCAGGCCTTCAACGCAAAGAAGAGAGGAGGGTGGGGGGTTAGGGGGGATGGGATCTTTCAGGTCTGGGCAGGAAGGGGGGAAAGTGCTCTCACGGCGGTCGTCAGAGGCGGGGGCGGGGGGGTCTTCCGTCGCCCCAGATAGCATCTCCAACCGTAGCAATAAACCCACCTTGGGACCGACACCCTCCCAGACATGTGGGAGTATCATTCCCCCGGCAACCCCTCCCACTGCCGGCAGCTGCTGCTGCCTGGCCCATGCGCTGTATGCGCCTGAGTCGAGACCCGCGCTGCAAAGGAGGGCCTCCTCCTCCTCCCCTCTCCCATCCCAGCCCCCCCTCACCTTTCCCCAGGTCGTCCAGCATGCTTTGCAGCGCCAGGGCCAGCCCCCTCATCTCCGGCTCGTTCACGTTCAGCAGCATGGCCCGGGCGTTGGGACCCATGGTGGAGCTGGCGAAGCCCACGCCCAGGGCCGCCACCAGCGTCGCCGTGTAGCGCCGGCCGACGTCGCCGTTGAGCACGTACCACATGGGCAGCGTGCCCAGCATGGTGCTCAAGCCTGTGTGTTTGTTTGAGGAGGGATTGAGTGGGGGTTGCGGTGACGAGGTGCAAGGGAAATGGCGTGGGTGTGGGCAGACAGCTTTGAGCGCGGGGGCGGCGGAGCGGGGAGATGATGGGAGCCATGTGGTTGAGCCTGACAGCCAAGTGGGGCGGTGCGGCAGGCCTGGCCCGGCCCCAGCAGCCAGACGCGGCATGGAGCCAGCGATGACCGGCCCGCCCTCACTGCTGCCCCGGAGGCCAGGCCAGGAATCCTGCGGCCGCCTCCCGCCCACCCACCCCACCCCACGCATCCCACACCCAACCCCTCTGGGCATGCGCGCACCGATGAACACGGGCATGGCGGCCTTCCTGCGATTGTAGATCCACTGGCCCAGGAGCCCGCCCCCCAGCACGCCCAGGGCGCCGCCGATGCCGATGCAGAGCAGGACCGTGGTGGCCGCCTGGACGCTCAGGCGTCGCTCCTGGGCCAGGAAGTCATTGAGGAAGGTGAGCAGCATGCCCCAGGGGATGCAGCCGAAGAGGCCTTGGCCGATGGCGCAGATGTTGGTGGGCGTGCGCAGCAGGATGCCGGCCTTGGACCATGTCATACGCTCGTCGTACACGAAGCCCGGGTTGCCCTGGTTTATGTGTGTGTGTGTGTTTGGGTAGGGGGGGGAGGTGGGTGAGGGAATCGGCTGGCATGAGTAGAATGGGCCACACCTCCCCCCAACACAGCTCCAATACCATCACAAATCACCCACCTCAAAGACCTCGGCCAGCGCCTCCTCGGTACGGCCGCGCGGCGGGTCCCGTGTCGTGCACAGCATGAGCACCGCCAGCACGACCGTGGGCGCCGCGACGATGGCAAAGGGCGCCCGCCAGCCCAGCGACGGCCCCACGAAGCCGGCGATGCCCTGGCCCACCGCCAGGCCCGCACCCAGGGACACCTGGATGACGGCCGCGGCGGTGGCGCGGCGGGCGGTGGTGGTCAGGTCCCCCACCAGGCTGAAGATGAGGGGGAAGGCGCCGCCCAGGGAGATGCCGGTGAGCACGCGCAGGAGGAGGAGCTGCCAGTAGCGGCGCACGGCCAGGGTGAGCAGGGCGGGGGCCTCGCCCAGCACCACGGCGGCGAAGAGCAGGCGCCTGCGGTCCACGCGGTCGCAGAGCCAGCCGAAGAGCAGGGCCGCGGGGGCGCCCACCAGGTAGAAGCTGGCCGCGACCACGCCGCCCAGCAGGCGGTCGCGCTGGTCGGGGCTGAAGCCAAAGTCTCGGGCCACGGCGGTGAGGTTTGGGGCCATCAGGTTCTGGTCCGCAAACAGCAGGCACCCCGTCAGGCAGAAGATGGCCATCATGTAGGCCGCCTCGCGCCGCGACACGGCGGTTGGGGGTTGGGGGGGGGCTGTGATGTGGAGTGGGCTATCTGTGGAGGGTGGGTGTCCATGTCGGCAGGGGAGGGGTGAGCGGAGCGTGATGGTGATGGAGCGAGGCCACGGGGCAGGGAGCCCGGCTGGCGGTTGGGGCAGCGGGAAGCTGACCCACAACCTGCAGCCCCTGTGACCACCTCGCAAGCATGCAACACCTTGTCTGTGGTCATTGAAAAAGCATTGCGCCCCCACTTTTCCTCACCCCTTTCTCCACTGTGCCCTCCTTTTCAACTCACCTCCAGCAGTTGGCTTGACACCAGAGGCACCAAACTCTGCCTCCCCGGCACGTGCATCGGCAGCCTCCTCCTTGGTCCCACCATCCAGGATCTCAAAGGGCTCCGGGCCCCACCCGGAGGCCATGCAGGGCCCGGCGCCTGCCAGTGCAAGGTGTCCAGGGTGTGGGGAGATTTGGTCGTCCCTCCTAGTGTGCTGGTTGAGGGGAGCCGGCCCGCATCGAGGTATCCGTCCCTAGGAGGAGAATTATCTCAGAAGCATGCATGGTGACATTTGTGAGCTGAGTTTGGAACGCGCTCGGCAGTCCACGCCTCGCCGTGGAGGTCGGACGGGGCGCTGGTCGGTGTACAACAGCGACGCTGCGAGTCTCCCCTCGGTATCACAGGGACCGCTAGGCAATCGTTACATACCCTGACAGATACGTGTGCCGACAAGTTCGAATCGCGCGTGCTAGAGATGACTGCCGCGAATCCAATTTTGGGATTGACGGGGTTTTTAAGCACTTTTGGGTGATCCTTGATCGGACCTCGCATCACCTCCCATCGCAACATGCAATCTTCCAAATAAGACAAACCCGGCTCCCAATGGAAAATTCAGTACAATCATAAACGTGCCGGACACCCTTCCCCAACGACGTGGTCTGTGGTTCGTATGCTGAGAGTCGTGGGCCAGAACCTGCTCCTCCCCCCCCGCGCCACCCCCCTCCGCTGCATCCGCACAATGTCCAAGGCTCGCACTGCCCTGGAGGAGATGGGTGACAAGGGAGCGTTCAAGCGCCAGGAATCGGTGTTCCGGAACCAGGTCGCCAAAGGCTCCCGTTTCGAGCCGGAAGGTGGGGCATGACCGAGGAAGCCTGCGGTGATGGATGCATGCCAGGGAGCGCAGCCCTCGCTGTTCCGTTGGCAATCGCGAGAAGTTTTGATATGTTGAGAAACCTATGTTCATCAACTGACCGCCATGGCCCTGCGTCCTTGCCTCTCCGCGGTGCGGCCCTTCCCCATCAACTGATGCACTCTTCCCCTGCTCGTGCAGCTGGGCGGTACCACCTGTATGTCAGCCTGGCCTGCCCTTGGGCCAGCCGGTGCGTGGCTGGCCTGTACCTCAAGGGCCTGGAGGAGAGCATCGGCCTGAGCGTGACGCACCCCACCTGGCAGCGGACTCGCCCCGACTCTCCTGACGACACCCATGCGGGCTGGACCTTTGCGAGCCCGGGGGACGCCCCCTTCACCCCCGTCTCCGGCCATGGGTCCGTGGACTGTGCGGGCTGTGTGCCCGACCCACACTACCATGCCAAGAACGTGAGGCAGCTGTATGAGCTCGCAGAGGACACATTTGGTGAGATGTTGCGCGGTTGGTGAGGCTGGCTGGGCTGTATGTGGAGACGGATGGCCTGGTGGCATGCGTGCGGGCTCCCCTTCAGCCAGAGTGGCGAGACGCAGGGACAGGGCTTGCCTGGAACGTGTGCCCAGACTATGGGGCGGCCTGCTTCCCAGTGCATGGGGCCCAGGAGCTGGGTACACCCAGGCAGCCTTACCCCTCTTGGACCAATATCGACACTGCTGCAAGGCCCATGCCACCAGTCCAGTTCCCCAAACCCTCTTGCAATTCTTTTGGCTGCAGGAAAGTACACGGTGCCCATTCTGTGGGACACCAAGGAGAAGACAATTGTCAACAACGAGTCCTCCGAAATCTTGCGCATCTTCAACTCGGCGGTGAGTTGCGTTGGAGAATCGGTGGAGGGCGCTGTCGAATCCCTGGCATGACCCTGGTGACTGCGCCCGACGCGGTGTACCCTGGGTGGCTGATAACCTGGGAGGCAGGCGCAGCGCGGAGGCTGCCTGGGCGTCCAGTGTGTGTTGCCCTGGCCGGCTGACAAGTCAGGCCCCTCCACCCGACAACCCTGCAGTTTAATGATGTTGCCACCAAGCCAGAGCTGGATCTGTACCCAGAGGACCTGCGCGCCAAGATTGATGAGGTGGGGAGGCTTGGCGAGACCACCATGGTCCACGGGTGTTGGTGAGGGGAGGAACGAGACAGCATTCTGGTTACACACGATGACGGGCCGGTCGGGCCGGGTGACGGCGCCTGGTGGATTGTAGCGCTGCCGCTCCTCACCCTCATCTCTCACCCTGGCGCTAGGTGAATGACTGGGTGTACACCTACATCAACAACGGCGTGTATCGGTGTGGCTTTGCCACCAGCCAGGAGGCGTACGAGGAGGCTTTCAGGTGAGTTCCAGGAGGCTGGCGGTTCAATGGTCTCCTACCCGTGCACGAGCAGCCGTTGAGGCCAGCGCAAGGCGTGAGGGAAGTGTCGGGATGCGCGGCTTGTCCAGCAGTGCTTGAGGCACGGGTCGATCAGGCGCTATGCCTCATTTCACCATGGCACACAGGGGCCTGTTTGAGCACCTCGACAAGGCCGAGGCGCTGCTCTCGAAGCAGCGCTACCTGGCCGGCGATCGTTTCACCGAGGCCGACCTCCGCCTCTTCGTCACCCTCATCCGATTCGACGAGGTGTATGTGGTGAGCAGCCTGGGCCCTACCCGGATGGGGGACCTAGCCGTGAGGCCAGACGCCATATGGGGCAGGCATGCTGGGTGGAGTGAGGGTGCGGTGTCCATGGTGTGGAGTTCCTGACCCTTGGCACCGCAACGGTCCGCTGCAGGTGTACTTCAAGACGAACAAGAAGGCCATTCACGAGTACCCCAACCTTTGCAACCACACGCGCGATGTCTTCCAGATCCCAGGCGAGGTCTAGTGTGTGTGCAGGGCAGGAGGGGTGACAGAGGGGCAGGGGGAAGCCCTCCACTCATGTGGGGGTGTCAGCGATGACCAGGCCCTGGCTTGCATGTGGGCCTGGTTATCACAGTTGGTGTGCGCAGACCAGCAGGAGTGGTCGTTTCTCGCGCCATGTTGGGTATGTGCACCGCGGCGCATGCCAACATGTCTAGCCCAGTCACTCTTTAATGCCCGTGCAATCCCTTGTGGCCTTCGCAGAGGTGAGGGAGAGCGTGAACATCGACCACCTGAAGCGGCACTACTTTACCAGCCACCCCAAGCTGAACACCTACTCTGTCATACCGGTGGGCGGGGAGGCCTGGTGGGAGCAGCCTCACGACAGGGAGCGCTTCTCCTCTAGTGCCTGATGCGGGGCACGCCTTGATGATGTGGAGCCTGGCCTCTGGTGCCTTCATGAGCACCGGCACTGGGCACGGATGCCGGGTTTGAAGCTTTCAGGGCCACTTCAGAGCAGCATGGTACAGTCTTGACTTTTGTTCTCAGTCCAAGTCTACATGTGTGTCACGAAGAGAGCGTGGTTGCTGGGACGAGATCATAATGGCGCACTGGCACGGGATGGGAAGGGCGAAAGGCTTCAGGGATGGAGTGGCAAGCTGGTCTTTGATGGACAGGACCATGACATTGCATGGTCCGTGGTGTGAGGTGTCAACAGCGTGAATGCATCCACCCAGGTAAGACAGAGGCCTTCCCCTATGCCGCTTTCCCTCTGGGCAGCTTCTGGGAGGGGGCACCCGGCCACCTGTCGGGCTGTCGATACTCGGCGAGGGAGGCGACCCAGCAGCTTGCGCCAGGAGCACTCGCCTGCGACGACAGTATGCTGCTAGAGTAATTGACCCTTTAATACCAATGAGTGATATTCGATGAGATGTGTCTCGCTGGATACAAATGCCGGATGGCCGTGCCACCTGAAACGGCTTCTTTCACCTCAGAACAATGCTCGGCTCCAAAATCTATCGTCTTTGCACAGGACATGTGTGGTACATAATCACTGACAGAGGACGAGGCGAGGAAACGGGGCGGTGTGCATAGAAAGATGATTAAACAGGGACGCAGACAGCGTAGGTAGTTCCACCAGCAGAGCAAAGGATGAGGATGGGATAATCCACTTCAGTGCAACGACCATCAAGTGTATCAGAAAAGACTCCGGAACATTCACCAGGGGCCGGCTGTTCAGCTTCCACACAAACCGCGGTGTTTGTGCCGTCTCGAGTACAGATGACTGGGTTCAAGTCCCCATCACATGTATAGCCATCGTTGGTTGTGGGTGCGTCTGCTGGGCAAGTGTCAGCTGGAGGGCTGGGGCTTGGACTGGGGCTTGGAGAGGGAGAGGGAGACTCCTCGGGGCTGGGGCTGGGAGACTCCTCAGGGCTCGGGGAGGGTGACTCCTCTGGGCTGGGGCTGGGCGACTCCTCTGGGCTGGGGCTGGGAGACTCCTCAGGGCTGGGAGAGGGTGACTCCTCGGGGCTGGGGGAGGGCGACTCCTCTGGGCTGGGAGAGGGCGACTCCTCTGGGCTGGGGCTGGGTGACTCTTCAGGGCTGGGAGAGGGTGACTCCACGGGACTTGGGCTGGGAGACTCCTCGGGGCTGGGAATGGGTGAGGGTGACGCCTCGGGGCTGGGGATGGGTGAGGGTGACGCCTCAGGGCTGGGAGACTCCTCGGGGCTGGGGATGGGCGAGGGTGAGGCCTCAGGGCTGGGGATGGGTGAGGGTGACGCCTCAGGGCTGGGAGACTCCTCGGGGCTGGGAATGGGTGAGGGTGACGCCTCGGGGCTGGGGATGGGTGAGGGTGACGCCTCAGGGCTGGGAGACTCCTCGGGGCTGGGAATGGGTGAGGGTGACGCCTCGGGGCTGGGGATGGGTGAGGGTGACGCCTCAGGGCTGGGAGACTCCTCGGGGCTGGGAATGGGTGAGGGTGACGCCTCGGGGCTGGGGATGGGTGAGGGTGACGCCTCAGGGCTGGGAGACTCCTCGGGGCTGGGGATGGGCGAGGGTGAGGCCTCAGGGCTGGGGCTGGGTAACGCCTCGGGGCTGGGTGAGGGTGACGCCTCGGGGCTGGGAATGGGTGAGGGTGACACCTCGGGGCTGGGTGAGGGTGACGCCTCGGGGCTGGGAATGGGTGAGGGTGACACCTCGGGGCTGGGGATGGGTGACGCCTCGGGG
>NW_011934402.1:29691-33428 GCF_000733215.1 Auxenochlorella protothecoides
GGGGTGGCGCCTCGGGGCTGGGGATGGGTGAGGGTGACGCCTCAGGGCTGGGAGACTCCTCGGGGCTGGGGATGGGCGAGGGTGAGGCCTCAGGGCTGGGGCTGGGTAACGCCTCGGGGCTGGGGCTGGGTAACGCCTCGGGCTGGGGAATGGGTGAGGGTGACGCCTCGGGGCTGGGGAGTGGGTGACGCCTCGGGGCTGGGGATGGGTGAGGGTGATGCCTCTGGGCTGGGGTTGGGGCTGGGCTCTTCACCAAGGCCGGGGCTCGGTGAGGGCGACGCCTCCGGGCTGGAGCTGGGGCTCGATATGATGACATTTGTCACTGTCCCATCATTGTCGGCTGAGCCTGTCTGAGTGAGGGTACCAGTCCCAGAGTCGGAGGAAGATTCGGTGTTGGAGAAACCAGGGCCTTCCGCCGTCGTACTCCCTGAGACCTGTGACACATTGGGAGATGGTGACGATGAGTTAAACAATCATGCATCCTTCAGCACCTCGCCGACAATTTCCACCAACGTGCAAGTGTTTACACCGTACTGTGGCCCACCCTCATGTCGATATATGCAGACGCTGTCAAGCACACCCCTCACCGTTCCACCCTCAGATGTCTGAGTGGATGCTCCGTCAGTGATGGAGGTCACTACCCCGGGTGAAGAGCTGTTGGCCTGGGAAGTCCACTGGGACGTTGCAACCCCAGCGGGTCCCGTGGTTGTTCCAGTGAAGCCTGAGTCTGTAGTAGCCGTGAAGGTGCCATCACTGGACGCCTGCATCGGTATTGGAGTATGGAAAGTCACAGCCACATACTATGCACGATGACCTGACACCTGACAACCATGCCGTGCATGCTGCCGGTCCGTTCCTGCAATACCCAGCGATAACCAATGAAAGCTCTCACCGTCCCGCTGGCCGTGCCCGTCACAGCGGAGCCTGTGGTGCTAGAGGAGCCTTCCAAGCCGCCGATGGCGCGGGCGTCGTTCCCTGATGCTGAGGCCGAGATCGTCCCGGAAGAGCTGTAGGCCCCCGTCGTTGACGAGACCGCACCGGACAACTCACCATCGGAGGCCCCAGAAGCACTGACTGAGCCAAACAATTTCCTGTGTGTTACATTGTTGGAGGAGGGTTGACGCCGAGCGCGCGGGTGACAAGGTCTGTCCTCCCGAGTCTCGGGGTTCACCGACAGCCCCTTCCCCCCTAACTCTTTGGAACACAACATAACAAATATGTGATTATGCAGCACATGACTCATGGCGTTGCGCGCTCACCTGCTTTGGGCAAGCCCTCGCGACATTAAAGGATCGGCCGATGCGAAGCCGACCAGTAGAATCAGCACGACGCCCAACCGCATTCTAGCCATTGCTCTGCACCCAGTCTACTCGACCAAATTATGGCCTGGGAGTGCACTAGGTGGAACTCAGGGACACATCGGATGTTTGTGCAGCGAAGACGTGTACTTTATGGCCGGAGCACACGGAGGGTTGGCATGGACTCATGCCCAAATCTTGGAGACCGCATGGGATTTACCAAACCCAGGAACGTCGACCCCATGGCAAACGATGCGTGTGGAACGATGTCAGGGGACGGCATAAACGGGAGAGCATTTATAGTAACGTTTAACTATCAACCCATCAGCTGAAAGAGTCGTGAGGGGATACTGCCCTCCCCCGAGTGCATTGTTTCGTCGCATCCGGAGCCGTATCTCATACTCCGATGGGAAATTCTAGTCTGCGTCAGCGTCCCCTCCTCATGTCCACTCATTTCATCCCACGGTGTGTAATTTAACCTGGAATTCAAATCTAGTAAATTTTTCTAAAAACCCTTTACGGCGAGCGTCGGGTGTCGGAGCTGGAAGTACCTCAGTTTTGAGTTTGTTCCGCTTTGGGATTCTTCCGACGTTGACCAGCTAGAACCGGACTTGCGACCCACAACGCCTGTTGGGACCGAGAGTCAGTGACTGCACAGAACTATATCGATGAAGTCTCGATCCCAAACATTTGCGAGTCAGAAACACGCTGGCGCACATCTTGCGTCGGCCACTGTGTCTTTATGAATAGAGTAAATATTCGTCGATTCGGAAGCGCCGCGAGGGTCCACACACAATCGGGCAGTCTTCGCATCATTTTCTGACACTATCGCTTTCTGCTACAACTATTCCGGCGTATGCTTCGCGCGAGCCGAAGATATGCCGCTACCGGGCTTGCGCCGGTTGCACAGCTGCTTCCCGCAAGCGGGATCTGACTGGCGCAGTTGGTTGCCTCGATCGGCGAACCAGGGGCGGGGGGGTGGGAGGAAAGGAAGGGGAAGCAGGGGGGCTACCAAATGCAGTGGGACGAAGTGCATTCTCAAAAAAGCACTTGGTCAGCATGAGCATGTTGGCTGCTCCGTTCACGTCGCGGTTGACGACGTTGACCTTGCAGCCCTTGTTCGTGCACCGCTTGGTGTCCCACACGTCCACCAGCTTCTCCTCGCCTCGGCGCACCCGCACGTACTGGTGGGCATGCAGGGTGGCGTGACAGGCGCAACACAGCTTTGATGACCTGTGCTCGTCCACCACCACCACCCTGCACACCCGCCGCAGGCGCCGCAAGAAGCGGATCCAGGGCCCCGGCGGGGGCCCCCGCATGATGCCCCCCCGGTCCTGGGCCGAGCAGTTGCCCACGCCGACGATGGTAGTCATGCCCGGGGGGGCGCAGAACTGCTCTGCCAGCTGGGTGATGGCCCGCTCCCTGCCGATGTAGGCCTGGTGGCGCAGCTTGCGGAACGGCTTCTCGTCCCTGTGCCAAGCCAGGCCCTGTCGCAAGGTGGGGACGATCCACGCGACCCGCGACAGGAGCACCTCTGTGCTCGCTGTCTTATAGGTCGGGCACCTGCGGGAAGGGGGGGGGTGGGGTTGAGCAAGAGGGTTGGTACAGTTGGAGCGATGCGGGGTGTCGTGACACAGTGCCTGCCCCTGTGGGGCATACCCCTGCATTAACTCCACAACCCAATCACCACTCACTGGTGCAGCTTCTTGACATAGGGTGGGGCCTTTGCGTGCCACTTCGAGATGGTCTTCTCCCGCCGCTTGAACCCCGACATGGAGTGGAACTCCTTTGATGAACAGGATGTCACGTTGGCGTGTTCGTCCACCGCGGTGAACATCTTGGTCCGGCCGGGGTCGATGCCGACATACAGGTGTATCTTGGCATCCTCTGGCGGGCGGTCCCGCCTGCAGATGTGTGTATAGGGGGGTGGTGGTATGGGGTGAGTCATGTTGTAGGAGCGCGGCAAGTGTGGGTGGTTGGCGGGTGAGTGGGTAGTTGCGTAGGGTGGCGCACTTCGCTGCTGGTAAACAGCACCCCTGCAGTCGCTCCCAGAAACGGAGCAGCCAACACCCCTGCACAACTTGCAAGCGTCCCACGCAATCACTGCAGCATGTCGACAAGCCAGGAGAAGTATCCCTAGCAGCACACACCATAGGAGTCCATGGCGCAGACCACTCACCGGTAGTGCTCGTCGGCGATCCCCTGCCCTGCGGGGCGCCCAGGGGCGCCCCGCTGCGATCGCGCTTGCCGCCGGTCCTCGGGACGTCCGGGGGCTGGGGCGGGGGGTCGCCGGGCCGGGGAGGTCCTCTCTGCCGCCGCAGGGTGACGGAGACACCATACCCGTTTGTCATCCAGTGGCCCGCCGAGTACCAGCCACAGCCCTCGAAGCGGCGAAAGTTGAAGAGGAGGGCGAAGAATGCCCTCCCGTTGTGTACAAAT
>NW_011934402.1:33438-35328 GCF_000733215.1 Auxenochlorella protothecoides
GCTCCGTTCACGTCGCGGTTGACGACGTTGACTTTGCAGCCCTTGTTCGTGCACCGCTTGGTGTCCCACACGTCCACCAGCTTCTCCTCGCCTCGGCGCACCCGCACGTACTGGTGGGCATGCAGGGTGGCGTGACAGGCGCAACACAGCTTTGATGACCTGTGCTCGTCCACCACCACCACCCTGCACACCCGCCGCAGGCGCCGCAAGAAGCGGATCCAGGGCCCCGGCGGGGGCCCCCGCATGATGCCCCCCCGGTCCTGGGCCGAGCAGTTGCCCACGCCGACGATGGTAGTCATGCCCGGGGGGGCGCAGAACTGCTCTGCCAGCTGGGTGATGGCCCGCTCCCTGCCGATGTAGGCCTGGTGGCGCAGCTTCCGGAACGGCTTCTCGTCCCTGTGCCAAGCCAGGCCCTGTCGCAAGGTGGGGACGATCCACGCGACCCGCGATAGGAGCACCTCTGTGCTCGCTGTCTTATAGGTCGGGCACCTGCGGGAAGGGGGGGGGTGGGGTTGAGCAAGAGGGTTGGTACAGTTGGAGCGATGCGGGGTGTCGTGACACAGTGCCTGCCCCTGTGGGGCATACCCCTGCATTAACTCCACAACCCAATCACCACTCACTGGTGCAGCTTCTTGACATAGGGTGGGGCCTTTGCGTGCCACTTTGCGATGGTCTTCTCCCGCCGCTTGAACCCCGACATGGAGTGGAACTCCTTTGATGAACAGGATGTCACGTTGGCGTGTTCGTCCACCGCGGTGAACATCTTGGTCCGGCCGGGGTCGATGCCGACGTACAGGTGTACCTTGGCGTCCTCTGGAGGGGGGTCCCGCCTGCAGATGTGTGTATAGGGGGGGTGGTGGGGGGGGTGAGTCATGTTGTGGGAGTGCGGCACGTGTGGGTGGTTGGCGGGTGAGTGGGTAGTTGCGTAGGGTGGCGCACTTCGCTGCTGGTGTACACCACATCCACAGTCACTGCCAGAAACGGAGCAGCCAACACCCCCGCACCACTCGCAAGCGTCCCAGGCAATCACTGCAGCATGTCGACAAGCCAGGAGAACTATCCTCGGCAGCACACACCCCAGTGGTACAGTCACGGACCACTCACCGGTAGTATTCGTCGGCGATTCCCCTGCCCTGCGGGGCGGCCAGGGGCGCCCCGCCGCGGGTGCGCTTGCCGCTGGTCTTCGGGGCGTCGGGGGGGCGGGGCGGGGGGTCGCCGGGCCGGGGAGGCCCTCTCGCCAGCCGCAGGGTGACAGTGACGCTGTAGCCATTCGTCCTCCAGTGCCCAGCAGAGTGCCATCCGCAGCCCTCGAAGCGCCGAAAGTTGAACAGGAGAGCGAAGAAGGCCCAGCCGATGTGGACAAACCAGTCCGTCTTCGTCTCGTCCGTCTTCTCCGTCTTCTTCTTCCCCCACTTCCCCTCTGCGTCCACCTGGTACTCCTCTGCCTTTCTACGGAGGCAGGCCTCGATGGCCTGTTTCTTCCTGGCGGGGATGCCATGAACCTCCTCGAGATTGAGGAGTTTCAGTGCCTGGGGTTGGCAAGATGTGAGTGGGGCGGGTGTGAGCGACGAGGAGTCGGGGCCTCACACCTCTGCTGCACCACACGACCCCCATACCCTGGGTCCACGGAGCATCGCGGGACGATCCTACAGTTTATTGTTCCTCCCCCCCCTTCCCCCCCCCCCACCACCACCACGACTACAAAAGAAAAGGAGTGGCCTGTGCTCACAGTGTAGATCTACAAGACACCTCTGCACCACCCATACCCCTCCCTCCGCAACATGCGGTGCTGATCCTCACCTCGGGCACGGTATACATTCTCCACTCCTTCTCGGTGGGAAACTGCAGCCCCGTCAGCTTCTCCACGCCGCCCCTGTCAAACTTCTCATG
>NW_011934403.1:0-18699 GCF_000733215.1 Auxenochlorella protothecoides
AAGACGCCGCCCTCCAGCGTGCCTCCTCCCCCCACACCCTACGGCCCATCTCCATCTCCTTCCCCCAAGGCCAGCCCCAGCCTATCCCCCAAGGCCAGCCCCAGCCCCACCATCTCACCTTCAATCCTTGCACCTCCGCCCACCCCTTACACTCCATCTCCATCAGCTTCCCCCACCCCAAACCCCAGCCCTACAGTCTCTCCCTCCATTACTCCCCCTCCCTCGCCGTACAGGTCTACCATCAGTTCCCCTCCTCCTAGCTTTCCAACCAGCCCCTCCCCCTCTCCTTACAACGCCAAGACCCCCGGGAAACTTCAAGCTAGACGCTTCCACAGGCTTGCCCAGTGATAGCACTGGTGTGACTCCATGATGATCTAGTCTTCCTCTCCAACAAGCTTGCACATTCTTCTTGATTCTTGATCTGTTCAAATTTCTGCAGCTGATTCATAGATAGCGGCTGCATTTCTCCTCTGCTCGCGGCCAATTGTAATACACGCGTCACACCTTCGGTCACATAAGAGAAGTGAAGATATATCTGGTCTTGGGGTGGATTTCATATGGCAACAACTTGGGTAGTGGGTGTAAGTGTGCTTACCGCCTTAAACTGTCGCATCCTGTCATGAACAGACAACAAGACCCGAATGTTCGGATTTCCTAAGTTCGACAGAACGGCTCACCAGCGTCAAAAATACCTCAAAAATCGTTCCTAGTGCTTGGATCGTGGCTTGTGTACCTCCCCTTGACATCACTGCGGGTATTTGAACCTTTGACGCCCCAGCTGCCTGCTGTAACCGGAGTGGATCCGGAGGGCGCAAGGTCAGCTGCGCCAGAGGGACAAGGGGGGTCCGGAGTAGGAGTCGGAGCAGAGGGATGAGCTACCGAATAGGTTCCAGACCTGCCATAACTCTCCCCAGTGGCTTCTTGTAACTGAGACTGCGCGAAGGATTCCGTGCTCAATTGCCGGTGGTTTTCCAGATTCGACCAGGGGTTGCGGTCCATAGCTGCCGACATGGCACGTCTTCTGCTCTCGCTTCTGTGCGTCACTGTGCTCCTAACATCCTACCAGGTAATATGCAGCTTGTTTGACCAAATCCGGGAGTGTACCGAGTCAATCGATCGACCCAAGGGTTTCGGCAACCCGTTGTGTGAGGCGGCCCACGACCCCCCTCCATGCAGGTGTCTAGCGCTCCGGCCATATGCAACGCCAACGACCTCCGCAACTTCAACCCTAGCCTGAACAGTGGGGATGACTCCCCTGCCCTGAAGCGAGCGGTGCGCGTGACCTCCTGCCCTGTCCCGGATCCACAGACCCTGCCTGCTCCCCAGCTCCTGCCTGCTCCCCAGGTGCCACGCTTCCCTCTCCCCGCCATCGCAGGACGCCTCCCCCTCCACTACCTACATCTATGCCGACAAGTTTAACGCCGGGGCCAGCCTGAACATCAAGACCAGCGTCAGCCTGGGCAAGCCCCTGGTGACGGGCCGCTTCCTCAGCGTCAAGTTGGCGGCCGGGGCGGTGCTGACGCTGTCGGCCCAGCCCCGCTTCCCCCGCGGCCGCGTCATCTCTGGCGCGGGTCGGGTGGTCTTTTCTGGCCCCGGACCCTTCTGGATCCTCCCCGATTGGTGGATGGGCCCGTCCTCCAACACCGACGCCAGCGTGGCGCTGGCAGCCGCCCGCGCCGCCTGCGCCTCCACGCTCTGCCACATCATCGTCACAGGGCAGACCCGGTTGTCCTCCCCCCTCACCCTCACCCCCAGCCTCCTGATCTGGGGCTCCGCCCGCTCCTTCCTGACCGGTACCACCTCCGCCCCCTCCCCCGACGGCCTCATCCTCGCCCCCGGTACCTACGCCACCCCGCTCACCCTGCCCTACCTCACCGGCTTCAGCGGCAGCGCCCTCACCCTGCGCGGCGTACGCGGCCTGCGCGCTTACGTCCCCATGCTCAGCTCCAGCGCGGTGGGGCTGCAGCTGGCCACCAGCGCCGCCGCACCTGCCATCGTCGACAACCAGTTGGAGGCCTTCTTTGCCACCGGCCTGGGGCACGCCGTCTGGGTCAATGCTCGGGCGGGGGACACCATCTCTGCCACCTCCGTCTACTCCAACTTCCTCTTGCGGGCCAAGTCCGGCGCCTCCTCCGGCGTCTACTTCTCCGGTGGCGCTCCTGCCCTCTCCAACTTCAAGGTCAGCTTCTCCGCCATAGACCCCGCCAACACAGGCTCCACCTTTGCCCTCGTGCGCAGCGGCGTCGCCGCTGCGGTGTCCAACGTCGTGGCTGAGGTCACGGCCTGGGCCGGCGGGTTCACTGCGGGGGCGACCCTTGTGATCGGTGAGCCTGCTGCGTGGTGGTGGGCGGGAGGGGTGGGACGTGGTGGAGGATTGACTCGGTGAGGTGGGCTCAGAAGGGTGCCGGGCATCTTACCGAGTGGGGCCTGCGCCCCCAACAACAAACAGCTGGGGCAACCGCCCCCCTGGCTCCCATACCCCATGCCCAGCACCTGCTGCCCGTCCCTGGGTAATCACCCACCTCCAACCCATCACCCTTCCCAACCCCAAACACCCCCCCACCCTGGCAGGGGCCTTCAACAACCTGAACCTGGTCATGAAACTGTCGGGGCCCATCAGCAGCAAGGTGCTGGCCTTCACCGGCGCGGGCGCCAAGATCAACTGGGATGCCTCGTGGAACCGCGACAGCGCCAAGGCCCTGGTTGCCACGCGCACCAAGAACCCGCCCATCGGCGACATGATCAGCACCAACTTTGCGGTGGTCAAGCTCCCCGCCGCCCTCATCACCGGGACCTGGCCCAAAGGTGGGACCAGCGGCTTTGTTTTGTTTGTCCCTGAGGGGGGAAGGGGTTGGACGGGCCGAGGCTGCGGTCTGGAGTGTCCACGTGGGCAGCCGACCAGGACGGACCGTCCCAAGGCGACCAGCGCACATCACTCTGAGGCGTCCTGGAGCCACGCATGTCTCGGCCGCCGGCTGGTTGGGCTCCTGAAAGGCCGGGCCACACTTTCTGGGGGCAGGCACTTGCTGGGACCCCCACCCACCCACCAGGGGGAATCGCTGCTGCCCACCACTTTTCATCCCTTCACTCTGCCAAGTCACTGGTGCATTGTCCACAGACTGTGCAAGCTGGCCCCTGCATTCCAGGATCTGCTGTGCCCCATCGCATTCTGATTGCATGAAGACCTCACCCACTCTCCCACACACTCCTCGTCCCTGGAACAGGCACCACCCGGACCTTCTACATTAACCACCTGATGGCCAACGGCGGCATGAAGCGCATCCTGATGGGACCCGGCCGCCTGCAGCCCGCCGCCAGCTTCATCGTCAACCCCGGCCTCGTGGTGGCTGGGGTCCAGGACTTGGGGTCCTACAACCTGGCCGTCACGCTGAAGAACACCCTGGGCCGTTCCATCACCAAGGCCGACGTGACGCTGCCAACTGGCAAGACGTACGATCTGTACTTCAACCTCATGGTCGGGGTCGGGGGCATCGCCTGACATCAGGAGCGCCAGGCGCGCGAAACACCGATCCAGGGATTCCCTCCCGCTGACCGAACAGGCAACGGGCGTGATGGGAGGGGACATCCCCCCCCCCCTGTAGACTTTTCCCAGGCAGATGCGAATGATGTATATTATGCTCTTATGTGCTAGTACGATTGTATGTGCCATGCTGTGCAGCGACGATATCCCAGGCTGGATGAGCAAGGAGTATGGAGGCAAGGGAAAAAGGAGGGAACCGTGAGGGGTGCTGCAAAACATGCAGTCCTACGGAAACGTGTTCACCGCTCCGTCAGTACCCCGGACACCGGCCAGAGATACCCCTCGATCTGCCGGTGTCGAGGGTGATTGACGCTGGCATGCACGGCAATGAAGCCACAATTCCCCACTGGGAGATTGTTAAACATCCGATCCGGCCGGGGAGCTTCCAAGCGGGAAGGGAACCTGCCGTACTGCCTTGCCCTTCCGCGAGCCCTGCACCATGCGGCCCGTCTGGGTCTTGCTTGGGGACAGTCTGACCCAGCGTAGCTTCGAGCCCTCGGGGTGGGGTGCGAGTCTCGTGAATGCCTACTCCCGGTCCATCGACGTGCAGTGCCGGGGTTACAGCGGGTACAACTCCCGCTGGGTGCTGGGGTTGCTCCCCACCATTCTCCCCTTGGACAAGCCAGGCCCCCCACCCCAGCTCCTCATCCTCTGCCTGGGCGCCAACGACGCCTGCCTGCCCGATCGCTCATCGTGAGTGGGGCGCGGGCTTGCAATAGAGGTTTGGTGGCCATCAGTCGGGCTTGACCCTTGTGGCCTTTCCTCCCCACTGCACCTTTGGGCCTTGCGCCTGGCCTAGGCCCCACGTGCCCGGCCAACGGCCTGCCGCACCTGTGCAAGGGTTGCAGCCCCCTCTCCACGCCAGCCTCAGCCCTGCTCCTGAGACTCCCTCTCCTGGCCTCCCCACCCCATCACACGCCAGGGCCAAGCAGCACGTGCCGCTGGAGGAGTTCAAAGCCAACCTGGCCGCCATCGTGCAGCACGCCCGCAGGCTGGGCGTGGCCAACATCCTGGTGCTGACGCCGGGCCCCGTCCACGAACCCACCCGCCTGACGCACGCCCTGCAGACCCGGGGTCTGGCCCTGGAAAGCGCGGAGCGGACTGCCGCAGTCTCGGGCGCCTACGCTGCGGCGGCCGCGGAGGTCGCCCACTCCCTCTCCCTGCCCAGCATAAACCTGTGGACCGGGTTCAGCCAGCGGCCGGGGTGGGAGACAGAGCTGCTGTGCGACGGCCTGCACTTCTCGTCGGCCGGCCAGACGCTGGTGGGGGACTGGGTGCGGGAGGCCATCGCCGCCCACTTCCCCACGCTGACGCCGCAGGCGCTGCCCTGGGAGGGGCCAGACCACACAGACATCGACGGCGAGCGCTGGGAGGCCTGCCTGGCCAGCGGCGGAGGCAAGCACCCTTGAGGAAAGATATGGGGAAGGGGGTGCCTCTTAAAGAGGGGGGCCCCCCCCTTGATCACCCAATGAAGCCTTGGCATGCCCCCTGACCCCTGCCATGCTGCGCACGATGTCATGCACTGGATGATGCGGATAAAAGAGTCGTGCGTTGACACGGCCAGTGCTGCAGTGTGCGAAGCGCGCTGGGGATGCCTGGGTCAAACTAGAGTGCAAGGCATGCAATGACAAGGAGCACAGTGGTCTGGTGGGGGCCGAGGTTTTCAGTGTGCCCACCGGCGCACGGGGCCGCATGCGCTGCAATCAAGGCGGGTTCAGCATCGTTGCAGGGGCCTTCAGCGGAGAGAAGTGCAGGTTTGCGAGGGTAGTCATTCAAGTTTTGAAAAGGCCAGCAGCACGAAGGGGTGGCCTGCAGCATGAAGGGGTGGCCTGCAGCATGAAGGGGTGGCCTGCAGCATGAAGGGGTGCAGGCCACGCATGGTGTCATTTTGGGAACTTGTACCATGCCATGAGACCGGAACTGGGTGGCCTGGCCAGGGGAGCCTAGGGGCCGGGGCGCGCTCAGGAGGAGCCTGTGACGACCGGGTGGTACTGCCCGTCCTGCCAGCGGTACCACGCGCCGCTTTCCACGTCCCCGTACAACTGGGTCGCGGGGTCAAAGGTGCAGCCCAGGGAGTGGTTCACCCACTGCCCGGATCCGGGGTCTAATTGGAACCCGTCCAGCGGGTCGCTTCCCACGCCGGAGGGAACTGGGCTGGGTGCAGGGCCTTCCTCCTTGGGCTCCGGCGAGGAAGGGGAGGGCTGGGCCTGCGCCAGCGGGGAAGGGAGGAGCCGTGGCCCCTTCGAGTCGCCCTCGCCCGCCGCGCGGGCCTCCGCATCGGCGGGGGACAGAGGCCGCTCCGACACCGGGGTCTCGGCCCGCCCCTCCCCGCCCTCCTCGCCATATATGTTCAGCTCCGCGTCAGCAGGCGGGGGCGGGTTGTGGAATGTAGCCGCCCCTGCATCGCCGTTTGAGGCCCCCCGGCCAGCCATGAGCGTGAGGCTTGGCCCGGGCGTGGCCGTCAGACCGCCCGCTGCGGCCGGGCCCAGCGCCGCGGCACCCCCGGCCGCAATCTGCTCCCTCGTCTTGCTGTACAGCCCAAAGTCTCCCACGCTGCGCATGAGCTGCGCCGCCGCATCCGTGAGCTCCTCGAAGGCTGCCGCCGCGGCCGGGAGCATGGACTGTTCGTGATGGTTTTTTGGGGGGGGGTCTTTGATGCTGTTACCCAGGCGCCTGAATTCTGACATGACTACCAGCCTGCAGGTCACAGGAGACCGTCAGCGAGGCACAGGCAAACCCCTCCTCAGTCCTCCCACACCGCGACCCACCGCTCGCCGAAGCGGGGCAGCCGCAGCACCGCCGCCCGTCGCCACCTCCCGCTCCCTGGCGATGCGGCGGAGCGCGCTCAGCACGGTCTCGCCCTCACGCAGGGCGTGCACGATGCTGTGGCAAGAGGAAGAGGGGAGCATGGGCTGAGTGAACATGGGGGAGCGGAGGAAAGCTTTGTCTGAAAAATGAAAATCCTTTCCACTCCCGGCAACGCAGCGACGACCAAAGCAGCCCAGCGTGAGCCAAGTGTTGCTGGGAGGATCGTCAGTCCTTGCTGCCACTCCTTGCCTCTGCCCATATCCACCCTCTCCATCGAAGCACAGCTTGCAGCACCCACGTTTTCCTCAGCAATGCAGGATCGCCGCCCTTGTCTGCGCCCATCTCAATCTCAGCCTCCTCAGCTGACTCGCTGTCGTCCTCATCCTCCATGGACTCGGTGACTGTGGGTGTGGGAGAGAAAGGAGTAACAACTATTGGATGTGCCGATTGCATCATCTCGCAGCAGCGACATATCCGGGACCCCCAGGATGCACGGGGCCCCTTGGCAGGGCAGGCCGAGTAGCTACTCGATAGCTTCATGCAGATACCTGCTCCTGACCTGGGAGTGCATCGGCCCACGCGTCAGGGACGTCCCTCCGAGATGCGTACTCGACATAGTCCCCTGTTTCGGCGTCAAAGTAACCCAGCTCCCTCTCTCGCTTCATGTGGAAAGGCTCCAACCGGGCCGAATGCTCAAGCCTGCAGGGTTTAGGGCCCGTGGTTGGCATCTAGATTGCTGTGCTCATGTCAACTTGGGGCACATGACCTCCTGTCATTGCAAGGCATGAGGAGCAAACACCACCTGCTGGAGACAGGGATGTCATCATACTCGGCCTCTGCGGCAAGCTCGTCCCCTTCCATGCCCTCCTCAAAGCTCATCATCAGGGCATCCCTGCGCCGCTTTGCACGATCAGATGCCGCCCTCGCGGGATCCACGGTGGTCAGGTGCACCGCATCGATGCCACCTGTGGGCTCATGCATGAAAAGGCGTCTTTGCCTGTGAGTCTGCAGGCAGGGGTGTCACGAGAGCAAAGGCAGCAGCTCACCCTCTAGATCCTGCAGATCCGTCGACTCAGCCGCAGGAAACAAAGCAGGTTCGAACTCCCGAATCTGAGGTTGGTCTGAGAAGCGCACTCGCTTGCGACTCTTGGCTGGACTCGACATCCTCAGAGTCACCAGCAAGGTACCAAATCAAACCTCTTCCCTTAGGGCCAGACTGGGCATGAACGAGGCATGTAAATTTCCATTATGTTTGATGGAGTTGAAGGGGAAGCCATCATGTTTTCAGGACGACGTGTGAGAGAAAAGCACTTCCAGGAAACCCTTTCCCTCACTAGGCATTCCGACACTGAGCTGCCCCGTGGACCCCCGCCATGACGATCGATCAGTACTCAGCCAGTACTGGATCATGCCGTTCTTTGGCTCTGATCCAGACCTGTCTCTTATATAACAGTTCACCCATGCATGTGAGCATTGCTGCGAGACCTGGTCACTGTTTCATCCAGCCTTATCGTGCTGCCGCTCCGGTCGGACGCTGCTACGCTCTGCCTGCCATGGCCCATGCAGGGGGAAGCAGGCTATCCCCTCCTGCCCCAAGCCCTCTGGATGGGGTGGCCAAATTCATGCTCGCACACCTGGGGCATGGAGGATCTTGGGACACAGTGCCTCCCGAAGCAAGGTACCCCCAGGGCCATGCTGCCTGGCAGGGTGTGCCCTGCTCCACTGCAGGTGCACCACCTCCTTTTACGAACGACCCATCCTTGATCTTACTCCCGCCACCACAGGGCCAGGGTGTCCCACTACTACCTCCCGGTGTATGCCTGGATCCAGGACCAGCTCAAGCAGCACAGGGACGCAGGGGAGAGGGGCCCACTGGTCGTGGGCATCTCTGCTCCCCAGGGCTGCGGCAAGTCTACGCTCTGCGAGGAGCTACACGCTGCCTTTGAGGAGCAGGGACTGAAGGCCGTGGGTGTCTCCATCGACGACTTTTACCTCACCCACACCGAGCTGCAGAGAGGTAAGGGTCGAGGGGCTGGGGAGGAGGGGGGCCTTTTGACGCTGGGGACATGTAACAGTTGGAGCGGCCTCATGGGGGGTTTAGAAACCTGGCTCGCCACTCTGCAACTGCACCGGGAGTCGTCAGAGCCATTGAGTGCCAAATGGCTCGGTGACTGCGACACCGGCTGGCAAGATGCCTGCCCCTTGGCTTACCGCCGCCTGCTGCCCCACCGGTCACACCCTGCACTCCTACTCTCTACTTGTACAACACCTGGGGCCACTGCAACACCCCTCACTCCTTACGTCCCCTGCAGTGAGCGGCGAGCACCCGGGCAACAGGCTGCTGGAGAAGCGAGGCAATGCGCTGACGCATGACCTGGAGCTGGGGACCGCCACGCTGCGTGCGCTGAGCTCTGCTGCTGGAAGCGATGCTCGGACGCGCGTGCCGCGCTACGACAAGTCCGCGCACGCCGGGCGCGGCGACCGCTTCCCCGAGGACCAGTGGGCGGCGGTAGAGGGCCCGGTCGACCTGGTCCTCTTCGAAGGCTGGATGCTGGGGTTTCAGGCCACCGATGAGGAGGCTGCGGCTGCGATAGACCCAGACCTCGTGCCCATCAATCGCGCCCTGCGCAGGTGGAGGACTTTTTTTCGGGGGGGGGGCGGATGGGCGATAGGGCATGGCCACAGGGGATGCGGGGAGTTGAACGGCACACATTCTCGTGCGGCCGCCCAGTGACTGCTGTTGGACTGCACAACTTAACCTGCAGAAGTCGGGATACTGCAGCTGCTACAGTCATGGAGCCCAGGGTGTGATCAATGCACCCCTGGAGTGTTGGCAGACCTTTTCACCTCGCCATGAACAGGTACAAGGATGCATGGGATATGTATGTGCACTCCTGGATCGTCATCCAGGTGGCAGATGCTGGGTACGCCGCCGCCTGGCGTTTGGAAGCTGAGCAGAAGCAGCGCCGGTCCGGTAAACCCGCCATGACCGATGCGCAGGCGAGGGCAATGCTTGGTTCTCGTTGGGGGGGAAAGGAATGAGGGTTGCTGGGATGGGGAAAGCGCTGGCACGTCTGAGTTGCCATGGGGCGTAGGGGCTGCAGCACATGCGCCTTGCTCCCCTCAGATGGGACCTGCGCCTTGTCCACAGCCCACGCCCGCAAGCCTTTGTCTGAAAAGGTTCTCACACACTTCCTCATCCCAAAGACCCCCCCCACTTTCGTCCATCAGGTGGCCGACTTTGTGAGCTGTTACATGCCGGCCTACCGTCTGTACCTGCCCAGCCTGTACAAGGACGGCCCCACCACAGCAAGAAAGGGCCACACACTGGTGGTTGAGATTGACCAGTCCCGCGTCCCCATCACCGACCTCTCCGGCCTCCTGCCGGATGCCTGATCTGGGCATGCCCGACTGTGTAACTATGTCCCCACCCCTGCTTTCCAGCCTGGCAAGCCTGTTGTGCTGGCATAATCCCACACCCCTCAGGCGGTCGTTGGGGCTCCATGACGGTCCCATTTATTGTTGTACGCCCATTACAGCCAGGCCTGGGGTTTTAAATGATACAGGACGTCCACCCGTCAGGGCAGCATGGGAAATGGGGTACGCATCACAGCACTGCCACGGTCAGGCTCCAAAGGACTTGCCGCAGCCACAGGAGCTCTCAGCATTGGGGTTGTTGAACTTGAACCCGCCGCCTATGAGCTCATCTGAGTAGTCCAGGGACATGCCAAAGAGGTACAGGAGCGATTTTGAGTCGCAGACAAGCTTGAAACCCTCTTCATACTCCATGACAGCATCGCTGGGCAGCACCTTGTCCTCGTCCTCGAAGTCCATGAAGCTGGGAGGGTCGAGGAACGAGGAAATCGTGATGTGCTCCTGGCAGTAATGTACAGGTACGCATGCACTGCACCTGCACCTAGCAAGATAGAGGCCATCCCAGCACGGTCTCCCACCTACGGAAGCACTTTGCGATGAACAATGCTCCTTCCATGGCATGTCAGACACCTGAGCTCACCAAAGCACCAGGCTCCCCTCTCACTGGGCTTACTATGTCATGCCGGAGCAGCCCCCCGACCGCACGCCCATGCGCAGGATCACCGACTGTCTGCCCTTGTCGGCCCGCAGTCGTTGTAAGTGAGACAGAGCTTTGTCGGTCAGCTTGATTGCTGGAGGCGGGGGGGCTGCCTTAACTGTTGGGGCTGCGAAGATTGGGGGAGGTCGGGGAACCCTGTGAGCCTAACTCTCGTCAGCAGTGGGGGGCGCTGTCAACGCCTCGGAGACCTCCGTCACTCACCCACTCCCGCTGTTCCCCTGGGCTGGAGACGTGCATTCGTGCGTGACGGCCGGTCTGGACGTCTAGCTGTGCAGGTCAGCGACGTCCGGGTGCTTGCCGGGGACACGAATGGCCTGGAGAGGCGGACAGACTGCAACATGCTTCGAAGGCGGCGGTGTTGTCTAGATGATGAGGTACGATACAACAATAGCTATCAAGGGAAGGACTTTTGTGCCTGGTCTCACCCACGCACGCCCAAGGGATGGGCGAATCCGTCGCTTCCCTCCGCGATTTTCCACCGGACAGATTCTCAGGCACAGATTTCCATGTAGTGGGCCACCTGCTCGTCAAGTGCAGACGCCTGAGAACACGTGTTCCTTACACACAAGCAAGCCACTAGAGGCACATTAATTGCCAGCATGGATGTGCATGCTTCGGTGCCCATGGAAACGTGCCATTCTGGTGTCGGGTCGAGGGTAAGGACGTCAACCCTGCTGCCAGAGATCGAATGGGAAGGGTGGGACACTGCAGGGTTAGGGTGCAGGTCGAGAGTCTCGGACTGCCGTGTGCAGTCCAGAGTTGGTCGGATGTGGGATTGCCATGCGCGCGGCGGGTTGCGTGGCAAAGCCCTGGGAATGACGCTGAGATGGCAGGCGCCAGCATTCCCACGGCTCCACACCAGGTGCAGCCTCCAGGAGCCTGCCGCGATGCAACGGCCGGCAGAGGAGGCAAGGGGGTGTCACGCCGCGCTGTGGATGGCAGCGTTCGGGGAGTGGGAGGGTTGCCGACCCCCGCTCCCGGTAGCAGACTAGCAGCAGCAGAGGGTGGGGAGTGGGCCCAGCCCCAAGGAAGGGCAGCTCGGCAGATGAGCCGCGGCCACGAGAAGGTTTGGGGAGCGCAGGTGCGGCGAGCTGCGCCACGTCGGCGCAGCGGCGCGGTCAGAGGTAGACGGCAGATGGGCGGCGCCCGCCTCACGCCACCAGATGCCAGCGTCGAGAAGGTAATGGGGTGCTGGACCGATCGGTGGGGGGGAACGCCCAGGTGGGGACAGGGTGGGGGTGCACAGGTGGACAATTCGACGCGTGGGTTCCAGGGGCGGGCGGGGTCGGCCGTCTGCCCCCGGCAGCCGCCCCAGGCCCCCACACGCAGGACAGGGGGGGGGTTGAGGGGGGAAAGCGTATGGGGGGGGATGGACACAGCCCGGAACACAGCGGGCAGCCGGCGTGGCCGGGTACAAGGGGCAAGAAAGGGGGAGCTGTCGGTCGCACGATGCCCCCGGCGGGGTGTACAAGCCATGCGCGGGCGCCGGGGACGCCCGCCCTGCGCCGTCGTGGCAGGCGGCGGCGGCCGCGGCGCACGCGGGCGCCACGCTGCCGCGCCTGGCCGAGCTGGACGCGGGCGCGGCGGCGCTGCTGAGCGCGGTCGCGCGCGCGCGGCACGTGCTGGCCGCGGAGGCCGTAGCCCAGCTGCAGAGCATCGCGGTGCAGCAGGGGCGCATGCGGGACCTGGGCAACCGCCTGGCGCTCTACCGCGAGGCCGCGGAGCGGCAGGCGGGGCCGGGCGACGCGCCTGGGTCAACTGCGCCGTGTCCCCGCCGCCTACAAGCAGTGCCTGGCCGAGTGCCTGCGCAGGTGCGCGAGGGAGGGTGGTTGACGTGTGTTCCTGTGTGTGTCTTGGGGGATTGGGGTAATGGAGGGCCTCTCGCACGTCCAGGGAGGTCGAGGCATGCCCCAGCTCCCCACCAGACCCTTTCCCCCCCCCCACACACACCCCATCGCCAGGCGCACCTTCATCGAGCGGTACGGGCAGTATGCGGCCACGCTGGCGGAGAAGGTGGGCACCTTCCGCGAGAAGGAGGCCGCCACGCGCGACCGCTTCCGCTCGCACATCGAGTGCTTCGTCCCAGGCGCGCTGCTGGAAGCCATGGGCCTGGTCGCGCCGCCGCCGCACTGCCAGATCCACGTGCCGGGCGACGCCGACGGCGCCGTGCTGGCCGTCGGCGTGGAGGACGTGTATGCTTTCCAGGTATGTGCGCCGGTGGGAGTCAGGAAGGGGGAGGATGTGCGGGTCGTGAGTGGGGTCCTGGGTGCCAGGGGGGTGGGAACGGTGTGGTGCCGAGGTGCCGCCGTGTGCAAGCAGTGTTGCCCCTGCCCTTCGTCTACCAGCATGTCCGGGGCAAACCAGGCAGGTGCATCTCGTTCCACTCCCCCCCCCCCCTCCCTCTCTGGACCCCTCACACAGCTGCCCTGGGACGCGTCGGCCATGCTGCTGAGCAGCGGCGCCCGGTCCGTGCCGGGCGGGGAGGGATCGCAGGGCGGGGACGCGGGCGCGCAGCCGGGGACCCCGGCGCGCGGCACCGACGGCGCGCCCTGTCAGGCCGCCGACCCGCTGCAGGCCCTAACCCTGGAGAACGCGCGCCTGCGCGCGGACCTGGCGGTCCAAGTGGCCCTGCTGGGCATGCAGGCCGCCGCGCCGGCGGCGGCGGCGGGGCGCGGCGAGGCGCCGGACGCGGGCGGCGATGCGCCCGACCCCGGCGCGTCCCCGAGCGTCTCGGGCGCCGCGACCTCGGCGGCCCCGGCGCCGCCGTTCGGCGCGCGCTGGCGCCAGGCCCTGGCCGCCAAGGACGAGGTGGCGGGCGCGCTGGCGGCGCAGCTGCAGGCCGCGCGCGCCACGCTGGCCGCCTACGAGGCGCGCATCGGCGAGCTGGAGGCCGCGCTGGGGGCGCAGCGTGGGGTGGAAAGCGCGGCCGGCGCGCAGAGCGGCACGCCGGCCCTGGGCTTGGGGGAGGGCGCGATGCTTGGGCAGGAAGGGGACCGCCGGGGGGCCGACGCCGCGGGCGGCGGCGACGGCCAGCCCGGCGCGGCCACGCCCTTTGCGGCGGCGGGGGCGCAGGCGGGCGCGGCCGACGCGGCGCGGCTTGCAGCAGGCCGGCCGGCTCCGGTTCGCCGCCCACACGGCGCGCCGGGCTCGGGCGTGCCCGCGGCGGCGAGCCAGGCGGCGTCCGCCTCATTCACGCCCTCGGGGGCGCTCGACGCGGGGTCGGGTCCCGCCGCCGGCGTGTCGCTGGGCGCGCTGTCCTCTTCGCCGGCCTTTCTTTCTGCGTGTGCGGCAGGGCCGACGGCAGGAGAGGGGTGGCAGGAGCCGGGCCTGCTCGAGAGCCCCGCGCAGCGTGTCGACGGGCACGATGCCGACCTGGCACAAGAAGGCGCGGATCATTCAGAGCCCAGGACCCTTGTTGCGGCGGGGGACGCGGCGTTGGCGGCGGCCAAGTCGCCGCCGGTGATCCTGGAAGGGCGGGACGAAGCGTCCTCTGGAGGCAGCGAAGCGCTGCCGGCAGTGGTGGAGGATGCTCGGCCGGCAGGCGACGGGGCAGTCATGCTCGCGCCTGGCAACGACAGCGAGCTCGGTGAGGGGGGGCTGGATGCTGGCGTGTCTGAGGAGGCTGCGTCGGAGGAGGCCGCGCCTGAGGGAGTTACGCCTGAGGGGGCCGCGCCAGATCTGGGCGACCAGGACGCTGAGTCTGAGCCTGCCAATGACGCCCCATCTGAGAACGTCCCCGAGACCGCCGTGGCGGCTGTCGAGGAAATTCCCATCAGCCCTATCGAGGCCAACCTGAAGGATGCTGCCACAGACGTCCCTGCCACTGCCCCTCCTGCCGAGACTGCAGAGGATGCCCCTGAGGCAGTGGGCGAGTACGCACAGCTCGAGCCCAGCGGCACCGTCCCACTCAAGGCTACCCCGCAGCCCGCTTCCGAGCAGGAGCGTGAGCAAAGCGCAGTGCCTGCGACTGAGGCCGCCGTGGCTTCATCAGAGGCCGCCTTGGAACCCTCGCTCGCTCCCACTGTGACGCTCGAGGCCGACAGTACCTCAGCCGAGGCTCGCGAGGGGCCCGCCCTTTCAGCAGCAGATGCTGGGGATGTCCCTGTGCCCATGGCCCCCGCCAGAGAGCAGCCAGCGATGGAGCCGGTGCATGATGAGTTCAGCGACGTGGAAGGCATCGAGGCAGCGACATCGAGCGAAGAGGATGAGCAGGCTGCGGCGCGGGACGGAGCTGGCAGCGTCGCATGACGGGCTCGGTTCCCATCATGCAAGCCGTGTGTGAGGTCCCTGCCCCTCCCTCTGCGCACCAGTGTGTTGTACCACCCCCACCCCCTTGTACCCTCGAGTCTGTATGCTGCTGAATCGTGCCGGTCTGCAGACCCCGGCCTGGCGCCTCAGTTGGGAGGTGTCCAGGGAAGGGCGTGCAAGCGCCTCCTCTCCAGGCACCCCACCCTGTGTGTGGCTGCCTTGCCCCACTCCCACCAAGGCTTTGTACCAATGTGTGTTTTTAGGTGACGCCCACAGCCTTCTTGTTGGGTGAACGCTGGAATTCAGGGCGGGGGACTCCAGCCAGGGAGGCAAGACGGGCGGCGCACGCACGCTCTACACCGTCCGCTCTTTGAGCTGCCGGGCGATGATCTGGTCCTTCGTGCTGAGGGGGTTTGGAATGATGGAAGGGGAATGGTGGGATTCTGAACTGGATAAAGTGTCAGCAGAGAGCAGGAGGGCACTCTCAGTCACTCTTACCTCCCACACCAAGTGCCCTGGACGCAAGCAGCCAGCAACTCACATGACATACACCACTGCGCCCCAGCCGGCAAGGCAGTCCCGGCCCTGGCCCGACAGCAGGGCCTCGGCGGTGACCTCGAACAGCTCCTCTGGACCCTGCGACGTTTCAGAAGGACGGACGTTGGGGGCATGGGCACTTGGGGCAGACACAGCTAGTCATCTTGTACCCCACCAACAGGTGGCAGCACAGCGAAGCCCTGGGTCCTTGCCCTGGCGGATCCCACCGACAGCTCACCATGTCTGGCCGCCAGAGGGACTCGCAGATGCCCAGCAGGGCGTCAGACGCCGTCCCTGCGATCATGAAGTCCTTGGCCGTCTCAATGGCCCCAATGGAGTCCATGCCGCACAGGTAGGGCGTGCCGTCCGGCTCCAGCCCCGCGATGACCGGCTGGCAGAAGTAGGGGCCGAAGCGCTTCTCGTAGAGCGTGGCGGAGACCAGCTGCGCAAAGGCAGAGGGCTTGATGTCCCGCTCCTCCCGCAACTTGTACAGGGTGTGCTTGAACTTAAAGCGCTGTGATCTGGGATACGGGCGAGGGGGCGGGGGGAAATTGTTTGAGGCACAGAATGTAACAGCGGGATTGGGCGGCTCACTCATACCCCCCTCGTCCAGCTCTTTCAAACAACACGATATCTACTATCAGCCTCCAGAGCACTCTCAAAAAGAGTACGCGCTGATTCTACTTGAGTCATACTGCCCCTAGAACAAGGCAGCCTCAAACTCACAGTGTTTCAGCGTCGCTTGCCAGCCCGGAGAGTCCCAGGAAGAGCTGATCATGAATCTTGTACACCTTCTTGTGGTCGGTCGCCAGCGTTTGTAGCTGGACACCAAATCTGAGATCGCTGGCTATGGCCACACACTCCTTGCCGGCCATGGCAACTGGTGGAAGGAGGTGGTGGAAGGAGGGGGGGTTAAAACACCACATCCAAGCATGTTTGGGGAAGCAACCATCCCAGCCCTGATTGCTAGAGAGACATCCGCCCCTTCCTCTAGCCTACTCACTGATTGCACTGCCATTGTACTCAAAGATCTGCGAGGCGAGGAGGGGGGGAGAGATGGTCGACTTGCGTTGCGATCACCGAGACGGGCGATCACGGGAAGGGGGCCACGCCCTCGACTTACCGACATGATTCCAGGGTTCCTGGCTTATTGATCAGATGTTTCCAGCCAAATCTGGTCAATTCGCCTCAGGATCTGGGACAGCAATGCTGCTGTGCTCCAGGTGAAGTGACGAGGTTCTCACACTTGCTTTGATTGTCCAGTAGCTCCTCCTCTTGTTAAAGGCTGAACACGAACTGATACCGAAGGTGCAAGACCAGCTCACTACTCTTGGTTGCAGGGTGAGGTGGTCCGGAGTGACGACCATTGCATCTGGTGCCTGGAACCCGGTATGAGCCCAGGCGCAGGCGCGCCCGTCGGAGTGCATGTCTCGGGGAGTTGGCGTGTATCATGGCAGTGAAGCAACCATGTCGGTCAAAACGTGATTGAGCATGACAATTTAGTGATTTTTCTTGCAAAAGGAAGCACTAGTGGGCGATTCGGTTTGCCCGGCTGCTGTCGCAATGGCGGCAGAGGTCCCCGTGCCTCCACAGTACATTCCGCAGCCCGTGACAGACTTTCGCGGGTTCCCGGATGGTCCCCGAGGCTTTAAAGTCGGAGTGACGAAGAAGGGCGTGCTAGGCCAGAAGAGGAGGCTGGAGGAGTACGAAGAACAGGTGCATGCTCACCCGGGTCGCGACCCGCCTACAATGTGTTTGGCGTCCGCAGCATCCAGACGCACTCATATCGGCTTGCAGGTGGAGAAGGAGCAGGAGGAGCAGGCCATGGCGGGCGAGGTGCAGCCATTCGGACCCAGGAAAAAAGTGAAGCACAACACCCATGGCCTGGCCAAGGTGTGTGCTGGGCCTCGAGTTGAGTTTCAAGGGCTCCGGGTCCTACAAACTCCTCCAGATGACCAAGCACTCAACCAACCTTGGCCTGCAGGTGTCTGGGCGTAGCTGGAAGCAGGCAGGCGAGCGTGCAGGCACACTCCGCAACCCCAAACTGTCCACCAGCTGGGATGAGAAAATGAGGATAAAAGCGGAGAAGGCTTCCTTTTTGGAACAGAAGCGGGAGTCGCAGGCCGCTTGGAAGGCGAAGAAGGGGGTGAGTCCCTGGGTCCTGGGGTGGGTGGCCCCTTGAGGTTGCTTGGCCTGCAGCATGGACTCGTCGGTCTGGCCAGTGGTCACACATCTAAGAGCCCTCTCACCCCCCCCAACCCTCCCCGCCCTCGCCAGATGCTCAAGTCCCAGCGCGAGGAGGTGCTGCGCAAGAAGGAGGAGAACCGCAAGAAGAGCGAGGTGACGGTGCGGGTGTCCAGCGCCACGGCCAAGAAGATGCAGAAGAGCAAGAAGGCGCGGAAGGCGCTGAGGACCGGGGAGTAGGGCCTCGCGCGGACGGTAGCCGTGCCGGGGCGCCGCCGAATTTGACACATCCTGTACCAAAACTGCTCCGCCCCCTCCTGGGCCATTCTCCTTCTGTACGTGTACACGTTTGCCCACACAAGCAGAGGGGCGGGGCAGAAACGGGACTGGGTGTCGTGCACGCATCTGCATGCTGAGTCTGAGGGCTGGTGAGGCATCATGCGCCAGCAGAGGGTTGGGCATGGCTGCCTCTGAAGGTGGCCAAGGGATACGAAGGGTGATATGACGATCAAGCAGATGCAGTCAACCGTGGGACGAACCGCGGCCCAACACCGGTGCTGGCGATGGCCGGCGTCATCAGGCCTAGGCCCCCCCAGCCAGTGTCAGGGGCCTGGCGTCCGCTGTGTCCCCGCCGGCCCCGCCTCCCACTCCTCGTGGGCCAGCAGGTTGGAGTCTGCCCCCACGGGCTGCGGCGTCAGCGCCCGGTAGTCGTCTGGGTACTCGAACTGGAGCTTGCGGGAGGGGATGTAGCGCCCCGTCCCCGCATCATGCCCGTCAAAGTAGTTGTCCAGGGCTCGGTGCATGACGCGGGCCCCCGCCAGCGGGACCACGTTGTCCTGCGCCACGTACTTGCTGACGCGCACACCGCCAAAGAGGCGCACGCAGTCGCCCTCGTCGGGCAGCACATGGTAGAAGGGCTGGCGCGGGCGCACCCCCATGGCTGCCGCCCACTCCGCGTCGCGCTCGCACTCGCGATCCCACCCGAAGACGACGCCGCGGTAGCCGTGCTGCGCGTGCGCGAAGACCGTGCCCAGCGCCCAGGCCACGCCGGAGCGGTCGGCGCGGTCGCCGCGCAGGGCGCGCATGCGCGCAATGGCGCCGCCGTAGTCGTCGTGCAGGAGGCGCAGCGCGTCCAGAGCGCGGTCCACGGCCTCGCCTGCCTCCTCTGGCTGGGGGTTGTTAGTTTTGACATGGTGGGGGGGGGGAGGGGGGGGGGGTGGTAAGGGGCGTGAGGTGGGGTTGCCTGCGCGCAGGCGCAGGTGTGTGTGGTGGGGGTGGGGGGGGGGGG